>NW_017537279.1:1151524-1230011 GCF_001853355.1 Bactrocera latifrons
ACAAAGACAAAGACAAAGACAAAGACAAAGACAAAGACAAAAACAAAAACAAAAACAAAGACAAAGACAAAGACAAGACAACAATTTTTACTCATGTCTTCGCTTGCTTGAATAGACGAACAGAAGAACAAATAAACCGAGATCCAGAACTCAGCTGGACCGCTAATGAATTGTTCTTTCACTTTTCGATGAATGCTCTCAAGCAAACCCCTCAATACAGACAAATAAAACTCCTCATTGACCGTTTGTCCATACATATTATACCAAAATAATAACCAAAATCATTCGAACAGTCTCATGAGAGATGTCGAGCTCTCTTTCCATCATGCCACAATGTACATACAACTCGATATACATCTTAATTCGCTTTAGCGCTACAAAACCGTTAGGTGAACAAAGTTATTATACTTTAAAGCAACATGTTGGGCGGGTATAAAAGTGTAAAAAAACTGGCCCACAGCAAGTGGTAAAAATAGCTATAAAATGGCGCAAAAGTTTTGTCGCCACTAAAACGCCACAGTTGCTTAGCGTCGGCGCCGCCAGCGCGAACCATGGAGCAGCTAATTTTTACTGCTGCACCCCTTCAGGGCAGCAGAGGGTCGCCAATGGTTTTACTGTTAGTACACAATAGACAATGTATAGCACAAATGAAGAATATGCTTCTATATATGGTATATAGAAAGATTAGCTGACGATTCTAATTATAAAGTTAAGTATGTAGTGTTATATAAGTTTAAAGTTTCAGACAAAGATTGAGTTGTAAACGACAAAGACGTAGTTTAATTTAAAGAAGACAGTTTTTAGAGGAAATTCCGAAAATCTGTTGTATTCCATGTCAACTTTTTGTGAGAGGTTACGTATAAACTATCTCATATAATATTAGTCAAGAATCTGAAGTAGATCAAACTGACTAATATTCCTACTAAATTTTGTAGATGGCTTGAGAATCGGACTATGCAAGGGTTCCTACATAATAATGTAGTGTCAAATATCTCCTCGTTGGCTTCGAGAATTTTTTGTAGCGTGTAAAGTTATTTGCTGCAGTTCTATAGTCTGAAGAACCCTCTTCAAAATTCGATAACGATTATCTCACAATACGAAAAACTTTTCGGAAAATTTCGTTTAAGCTCTGCCATAGTTAGTTGTATGGACCATGACATCTAGACGAATATTTATTTCAGAGATAATAAATATTTTTTATTTCGCCTATGTTATATTTCATCATTTTTTATTTTCCGCAGAAAAAACTTGTTCACTCAAAATGCTTTCGCTTTTTTACCCACGCCATCAAGCCACTACCGGAAATCAAGTGTTGCTGCTTGTGGCTTTGCTCGAGCATATCCTTGCGACAGAAGTGCTTTTCAGAGCGACTGTGGCTTTTAGGCGCGCAAAACAACTTGAAAAGGCCGCAAATGGTTACAAGTGCTCAGCGTGAAAGCCGGCACTAACACTATTGCCACGGCTGTTGCCAACCCACTGTCAGCGTAAAAGCCACAAATATAGATAAATTGTATGACTAAAATACATGGCGCTGTATCTCACACATACATATTATATGTACACTTACATGTTCGTTTACATTTTCACAAAATATTTAAAGAAATATTATTTTAGTACATATGTACATACATACTTGTAGTAATGGTAGTTGGCAAGCTAATGGTCAAGGTCGAGCGCACTTTGATCCTTTCAAGTGAACAACGCAATAGGCTTGAAGTATATGAGTTAAAATGAGTACACAAGCCAAATGTTGTATGTGTAACAAAAGTGCATATCAAATTGCCAATGCAATACATACAATTAAGCACAAATTTGTATACACAAAACACATGAACCTACTTCATATTCTGAATCTCTTCTGGCTGGTCATTTGCTAACCTCGCTTACTATCAACATACGTGACATTAATTTAGATTATCTGCAGATCTTGACACAATGAGTTATGAATATTTCAATAACTCAAGTTGGTAATTATTGTGACAGCTGCAAAAGTTCTCGGCTACGTACTATATATCAAGTGGATATCAAAAAAAATATATATATATTGAAAAGAACACAAGTCCGAAATGTTGACGTTTATGAGCTTTTAAAAATTAGTGTCACAAATTCAGTATCAGTTTCATTGTACAACGCACTAGAAGTGTTTGTATTCACAGAGAGTGTCAAAACGAATAAAACCGTTGATTTGTGCGTAAAGGTAATGTTAAGTTAGGTATAGCAATATAATATTAAAAAGCTATTAAATTCCGCGAAGCTTTCATGAAGCTTTCATTTCAAAAAGTAACGTTAAGTACTATAATTATATTAATAAAATTAATGAAAGCTATGAAAGTAGCATATTTAATAGGTATACAATTCCATTAAGCTTTCATGTGAGCTTTGATTTAAAAGTGTCGTCTACGTTATTGGAATTAATAAAGGCTTTCATATCAAAGCGGCAAATATTGTCTGTTATTATAATATAAAAAATATATAGTAAATTACATAAATATTTCACGTAAGCTTTCATTATAAAAAGCACTGCTAAATGATGCCAGAAATATGCAATGTAAAGAGATATAATAATAATGCAAGCTCTACTTTCTTCCTCTGTATGGAAATAATATAATTATAATAAAGTTCCATTCAGCTTTCAAGAGTTAAGTGCCAATATTGAAATATTACAGTTTTTGTAAGCTTTCGCTGGGTCTTGTCTGGGAATAAAATGTGTGTGTGTCTTCTTTTAGAAGCCATGGTTATAGTTTTTGTTCAGCAACTTAGCAGAATTCGATTGCGCAAAGTCGCAACAAAGTTATGAGAATATAATTCAACACCATAGGTAGTTTTGTTCAGTCATTATGAGTTCTGGTCTTATAGGTCCATGCGTTATTCTCTTGAATGCGTATTTATGTGCGTGAAATTACATTTATACTAATTAAAAATATTTTGGAACGATGCTTCTTTGAATATAGGTAACTCTTAGTTATTTTCATAAATCTATTTATTCAGAAAATGTCTACAGATAGAACTTAAAGCGACAACCCTCTATGTCGGTATAGTCAAAGGCATGATAAAATTACTACTTGTATTATTAATATCTATTTTAGTATTTTATAAAAATCAAAAAGAAAGTATTAAATAATTTTTCTACTTGATTTGACAGGAATTTGAAAAAAAATTTAAAATCATAACTGCTTGTGTCGATCCAGTTCCATTATGAGCGTCTCACGGTGAGGGTTAATAATTCTTGGAGTATTAAAGGGTTACATCAAATTTTTAAGTTCGGAATTTTTTTTTTTTGTCAATTTTTTCTGGAGAGGTTTTTTATTGAACATACTATATAAATAAAAGATATGAACATTTAGCGAATTTAACGTATTCTAAGAATTCACGTCTTCCTGTAGAAGATCTCCTGAATGTCCTCCACAAAAAACAGGTAATGATTGAAGAAATAGTCAAAAATGCCGGCTTCCCAACAAAAAAAAAATATGTTTTTGCATGAACATTTACACTTTAAAGAGGCTTAAAAATCTAAATTTTTATCAAAAACGTTATTCTTTCGATCATTACCTGACAAAAGTATCCTGTTAAAATTTCAAGTCAATCGGTCTACCCGTTTCGGAGAAATATTCCTCAGCTGCTTTAAACGTCGTTACGAGGAAAACGCGATTAAAGATTTGGCTACTCCGAATTACAGTTCCGTACAGTACAGTACAAAATGGAGGTTTCATAAAATTTCTATCCAAATTTTAAGAAAAATCACAACATATAATTGTTTAAAAAAATAAATAAGAAATAGGTCTCATCGTTCAACAAAAAAACGAAACCGTCGGATCTTTTTGGAACTTTTCAAGAGCCCATAAAGTGAAGCGACGTTGCCTAATACGGTCGAGTGGTTTCAATTCTTGCACAAGCTGTATTTTGTCGGTCAGTTCGAGTTGCTGCGGACGACGCCGAATCTACCCTCTACAGGTGCGCTCCCAACTACGGCTGCTATATTTTCTTCACTGTGTGCTGAAAATAGTCTATTCGGTTCAATATTATCCAATAATGAATGTTGGGTCTCAAGATGGATGCTGGTTTTGCAAATATCGTGAATTTTCGTAATAAATTTGAATGATTTGTAAATTTGTAAAAGTTGTTCAGGGGTAGGTCTTTCCACGATGAATGCCAAACAATACGAAATAAAAATAACATGACTGCTTGACACGACTCACGCGTGATCTGTCAAAACAAAGGCTATGGTTAGGACACACACAGGGAACGAGACAAATGTGTTTTCTTAAGCAACTTACGTACTGCAGTCTTCAGAACCAACAAGAACACACAAGTTAAATGTAGAAGAGTTACCTATAAGTGCCACGATAAAACCCAAATGGCAACAGAAAGTGTATTTCAGTAATAAATATGTAAATAATTATAATACATCGGAAAGGAAAGAGTTAAAAAACTGGAAATTACAACTGCATTAAGTTAAAATAACAATAACACATAAAGAGCAGCGATATAGCTCGGTGGTGCAGCAGTAATGCGTTTTACTTCAATATCCGCCGAAAAGATAATTTTCTCCATAAAATAACGCTTTCTGTGGATGAAGGAAGCTAACAGCTTTTGCCGTTAATATAAGTACGATAAATTATTTGAAGACTTGCAAATGAAGGACTAAGCTGACTAAAACAACTGCATTTTTAATAGCGTCTGTATATCAAAGAAGCGGGACTTAAGTTACAAAGTGAGTTGATATATCAGCACATAGGATGATCCCTAAACTTAGTGGAGGCTTTATTTCTCGAATAAGATCATGATGATTGTTTCATTCGATCAGTTTTTGTATTAACTAGTGTCCCTTCTTCTTCGGGAGCGGGCTTGAGTGTTCCGCAATAAGTAGAAGTTTTATTTCACGGGATTCCAGGAAATTTTTCTAAAACCACAAGTAACTTAACTCAACACTTGCTGACATCAAAACCATCAGCTCAGCAATTAATAGGTGTATATGTGCTTCTGTACACCACTGTATCTCTACGTACGCATAGAGCTAATGAATTTTGCAACTTTATTTTGAGAGGAAGCAACAATTTCAACTGCTACTTTCTTTGTTGTACAACATTTTCACTTTAAATTTCAGATACATGCAATTGTATATAAGATAAAGCGCAAGTAGATAAAGAGATGGCATATCAGGCATTTTTTACTGTTGTTTTTACAATATCTTGTAATTTTCGTAAATATTTTGCACAGACATATTAAAATATTGTTGCACTGCATTTAATTAAGTGCAGTGTTTTTTTCTTATGTCTCCCGTCATTTAATATTGCAGATATCACGAGTGTACATACATGGGTAATATATGTATATATGTATATATATATATATATATATATATATATATATGTATTAGGATGGGTAAAAACAATGTTTTATTTTTTTGTTATGTACTCTGACAAATTCGTTGAGTATAAGCTCTTAATTGTATCGAGAAGTCCTCCGCCTAGAAGATATTTATTTTTTCGGATAGAAAGATTCGCTCTAAGTTCTTCTTCTTTACTAGCGTAGACACCCCTTACGCGGTTATAGCCGAGTTAACGCGTCAGTTGTGTCTCCTTTTCGTAATGTGGCGCCAAATGGAGATTGCTAGCGAAGACAAATCCTTCTGGTCCTGCTGGTCTTTTTGACGTTTTCTCTTCCGGGTTCCTCATTTTTCTCTACTTTCACCGAGGCTACTGAATTGAAAACCTTCAAAGCTGGAGTGTGTTCTCTTTCATCTGGAAAACATGTCCTAGCACAGTTGACGGGAATGGTTAGGGACTTGTAGAGTTTGGTCTTTGTACGTTGAGAGAGAACTTTACTACTCAATTGCCTACTCCGTCCGAGGTAGTACTTGTTGGCTTTTCAATTCAGATCTCCAGCTCAAATAATTTTCTTCAGGAGCAGATTGAATAAATCGCACGATAGAGAAGGTGACTCTCTCCAAAACCTAGTTTTGTTTCGAACGACTCGAAGAGATACTTCCCGATCCTGACACAGGTTTTTGTATTGCTAAACGTCAGTTTCCACAGCCGTATTGGTTTTGCAGAGATACCAGAGATAGTAGCGGCACAAAGCCAACTCCTTTTCGTGCTGTCATAGCAGCTTTAAAATCGACGAAGAGGTGGTGTGGCGATACACTTTTCACGGGTCTTTCCAAGACGGGCGAATGTCGAATATCTGTTGTTATTGTTATTTTCTAGGCATGAATTCACATTGCTAAGGTATAATCAGTTTGTTGACGACGGGTATAAATCTTTCACAGAATACGCTTATTAGAAGTTTATTTGCGAGGTAGAGGAGGCTTATTCCACAGTAGTAAGCGTAGATTGTGAGGTCTCACTATTTGTGGGTTGGGCAAAGCAGACTTAAATTTTTATCGTTGGGCATGCTTTCGTCTGACCATATTCTTCAAAAAAGCTGAAGCACGCTCCTTATCAGTTTTTCGCCGCCCTATTTGCGGGTAATTGCTATTCGGTCTTCTTTATAGTCGAACAATAAAACGTCTGCTCCAACGTCATCCATTGGGGAATAGGGTTCACTATCTCCAGGTGTTAGTTTTTTGCTGCAATTCAGCAAGCTCGAGATGTCTTTCCGCCATAATTTCCGTATGCTTTCGGCATCAGTCACTAGATCACCACTGGACGTTCCACAAGAGTATGCTCCGGTCTTGAAACCTTCTGTTAATCGCCGCATACGTAGAATTATCGAGCATTCCCCCGTTCGGGCAGCTTGCCAATCTCTTCGTACTAACGAAAACAATGTTTGCCCTAAAGTAATCATACTTCAACCGTATATATTTTAAACGGGCAGGTTTACGAAAATAATCGCATGAAACCATTTTGAAGATCATTAAATTTCCTACAAAATACAAAAAACGAAATAGTGTTGTAAGTATTTGGAGCTATATATGGACATATCTAACCGCTTCTAAAAAAAAATAGACAAATTCAAGGCGGAGGAGAATTAAGCGCTCATAATTGGAAAGCCTCTTTTCGAGGTGTCTCCAACAATTTCTTTAGAGTACCAAGCAAAAAATAAAACATGCGATTTTTGACCCAGCCTAATATGTACACAGTCCGCCTCAGCATGTATTCAGGCTCCCAAGGACATTCATTTCACTCAGCTCTTATTGCCGCACACACTCACACACACATTCTTACATATAAATTAGTATTATTTGTATGTATATATTGCAGCAACTATTTGGTCCGCATGAAATGCATGTCCTTGAGCTGCAAACAGCAAGCGGAATCACGCAAACACTGCGTTGACCAACCAACCACAATTCTCAGCAAAAGTAAGCGCTGTCGCTCGGCTGCCAGCATTAAATGTATGTATGTATCGTCACACAGTAAACCACCACAAAAGCATATCAACTCAGTTCGATTTTCGGCTTAAAATAAGCGACTCAACGACAACACTGAAAATGTATCCATTTATGGTCCTGCCGATTTATGTCTGTTATATACTTGTATGTACATACATAAGTATATAGTACTTATGGTAATCGTGTATGGCTACTACTGCATTTGTCCGTTTGCCCAGCAGCCAGCAGCTCATTGTTGCGCTGCGCCACTGCCTAGCCCGTTCGTGGGTCGTCAAAGGCCTTGCTGACCACGACCGCTCACTGCTTTTGCTTTAACCGGCGCCCGCTGATGAAGATATGTAGTGCAAGCTTTATTGTTTAACAGTACAGCGGGTCTTTTGTGCAAAGAGGGAGCAAATATGCTGCGGTAAAAATTGCAATTTTGAAGATAATGCTATGGCCAGAGACAATGGGTTAAAAATATTGCGGAGTCGTCCGATATTTCAATATATATAAATATAGAAGAATTTTTGTACCCTCCTTTTAGTTGTTCCCACTATATTTAAGTTCATTTAAACGGAGTGGTTTCACGTTTTTAACATCAAGGATATAGAAAATATGTGCCACACTCCCCTGAGTTGTGCGCTGAATTTGAAAGGACCAAAACAGCATCGGATGAAAGACCATCTTCTTGACGACTACTGCAAACGTGTTAGGCATGCATCTGAAATGTCCGGATCAATTCGAAAAGTGAGGCTGTTCAGCTGGTTAATATCCACGTTAGATTAAGGGCTAACATCACCGCCATCCAAGAAATACGATGGACAGGACAAAAACTGAGGCAAGTAGGTCCTTGTGGCAATTACTACAGTGGCCATATAAAGGAGCGCTAACTCGGTGTGAGATTCGTGATGGGAGAGAGACTCGGAACGAAAAATACATCGAGCTACCAGACTGTCTCTGGATCTAAAAGAAATCAACCAGACCAATATTGTTGTGATAGGCAGAAGACACGCCTCCAGTATTTCAGACCTGAGTACGGTCCGCGACCATAGCATTGCCTCGGACACTATCTTGTTGCTACAAAGATACGCACCCGCAACCGTGCAGCAAAAAACGCACGTCAATAACCAGAAGGAAGGATCGACGTCGAAAAGCTGCAATCATAACAGACAGCCTAACGATTTTCTAGAGAAAACTTCAGTGGAATATTTATGGTCCTTTGCACATTAGAAAGCCGTTCGATGGAACGATGAGCTGGACGAGTTTTACAATGACATAGTTCAGCGAATTAAGAAACAGTGGCTACGCTGGCTTAGTCATGTCGTCCGTATGGACGAAAATACTTCAGCTCTGAAAGTATGTGACGCAGTTCCCGCCGGGAAAAACAGAGGTAGAGGCAGACCGCCACTCCGTTCGAAAGAGTTAAAGTAGAAAGCGACCTGGCTATACTTGGAATCTGCAATTGGCGCCAAGCTGTGAAAAGGAAGAATGAATGACTTACTAATAAAAAGAAGTGAACAAGAAGAGATCCGCAAAAGCAGAGACGTATGACCGAAAACTGTATCAGAAATCCTTCATATTAAATAGATCTCATGATCTATGTAACAATGGTTTAACGTTTCAATTAGGCAAAGGATTTTCAATTAAAAAATGAAGTATTCTTCCCAAGTTTCAACACAAAACCTAAAAAATTCCCTGATATGTTCGCTAGAGACCACGTGTTGTCCTTGAAAAGTTATTGTCCGATTTTTATCTTAGCTTAGCTACGGCACTTTATATGTTTTCGCTAAACGGACTTTATGGGAGTGTAATCTATAAACATAACCTTCCAATAAACCAACAATTACCGTCGCACTATGTTCGAAAGGATCTACACTATGACTTTTTCGCTTGAGACTTTAGAAAATCACTCCCGAAAAGATCTAATGCGATAAACTCCGAATGTAATACATATATGTGTTGAAAATGTTGTAAATAAAAAGTATAATTCTCACTAAAAACACTGTCTCTCTCTCGGAAATACGAAATTTAGTCAAGCCTTCACAGACTGCCATTTAATAAGTAACTACGAAATAGTTTTAATTTCATCAATTTTGACCCTAAACAAGCCACAGTGCCATGATGTGCTCATCACTGCCACGCTTCACCTCATGCTTTCGCCTCCTACTTTAAACTGATTACAATTTCATTTAAATTTGCATTTAAATAAGCTCAATGGTAAACGAAATGGTCATGAGCTGAGGCAACAGTCGGTGTGTGCATTTACACGTAAACTACGTTAAGGATAATAATCGCTTGCACACACCACTGCATGAGACACCTGTGCATACAGACACATTGGGGGAAGTCGTAGAAAAACCGATGCTCCAAATGAAAAAGTGCACAGATACAATTACCGAGCATACGAATAAGTACGATGAAAATGTGTTATTTCAGCGCATGACCTTGCAGGAAAAATGACTCGGAGGCATGAATGTTTATAAAATTACTACCATATACGATCTTTGCGACCGCTAATAATATTTATTTTGTCGCCTGCAAAGTAATCCTCACCGGATGTATAATAATACACTGATTTTTCCAGTCCTCGAAATACTTTTTGTAAGCCGCTTTTTGGGATGACTTTCGGCTCATTCAGCGAGTTTTGGAACAAGAAAAAATCACACGGAGCCAAATCTGGAGAATACGATGGTATTCATTTCGTTTTTGGCTCCAAATTCTATCACAAACGTGACGCGAAGTGATGCATTTCAATCGTGTAAAATGAGTTGATCTTTCACAATTGTTCTTTCACAATTTCGGCTGTTTTCGTCGGATATTATCACGCAGCTACTTCAGTACGACCAAATATACCTCTATATAGACCATCTGTCCCTCTAGAACAAATTCATGAAGCACTAAACCACGAATATCAATGAGCACACAATGAGCAACACCTTGATTTTTGAGCGACTTTAGCTTGGTTTTTTTTTTTTTTTTGTTTCGGCTCATAGTTTTCCCTCCATTCCAATGTCAAACTCATAAACCCATGCCTCATCGGCAGCTATAATGTTCTCCATGAATGTGGGATCGGAATTCACATGATCAAGCATGTCAAAAGAAACATGTTTACGATACTCTTCTTGAAATAAAGAAAAAAAAATCAGCTTTATCGCGACGAGTCGAGCAAAAACGTGTTTTGTACCCACCGAACTCATATGAACGTACTCGCGAGAGATGTCGAGCTCTCTTTATTTAAAAGCATTTAAAAGAACGAGAAGCTTAAATTTGGTCCTTGTACCCATCTCTAAACTTTCTTTTAGGTATATCGACAGAGTTCGGAAATTGAAAATGTTTTTAGTTTTACTTTTATTACTGCTTTATCTTTGTTTTGCTTTTCACCAACACTTTTGCTTTGAGCGCTGAGCCAATTTTCATTATCCTCCTTGCTGTGTATTTTTTAAGGAAATATATTTATTTTCGCTTTTATTTCAAGGTATTTTCGTATCAACTCTCGATATGTTATTTATTTCGAGTTTTTTTTTTTTTTTTTGCATTTTTCCTTACCATCCATTACTACCAAATGAGTATGCACCTGTATTGGCAATGACCATCATAATAAAAGCTTTATTAACTCGCCCGTTGATAGTGAAAAGCGTATGAGTAAAGCCAGTGTGCAAATGAAAAAATAAACGTTTTCAAAGGCCAACAACAGCACGAATGAAGGGAAAAAGGAAGCAGATGTGCTTGGCAAAGTGCATAAATGCTAAGTGCAGCAGCAGCGGAAGCATCCGTGGCAGCTAAAGCACCGACAGTTAATGACTATATACGCAAAGGTAAATGAGCTCATCACATGTGCGCTGTCACTTCAATTCGACAGCCATCGCGGAGCTTCGTTGTCCTTCAATTTTCAACTGGCATACGTGTGTGTATGTATGTTTGTGTAATTTTCTCAATTAAATGGCCCATGGATGGTCAAGCGGTCCGCAGCTATTGGACGGTTATTAAGCTGCTGCTGATAGACCGTCACTCTCAATCGCGTTTAATGTTTGGTGTTAATTAAATTGTGGAGCTTAAGGGGCGCACCATTTAATGCTGTATTATTTTTGTGAGTTTATATTTGCAGTATGCCTTTCGGGCGCTGCAGTTGATATGCACAAAGAAATTATCAATGGAATTAAATAGCAATATTTGAAAATTATTCAGGCAGCAACTGGTTGAAATCGCCATTGAAATTGAGTTTCGTGACCAAAATCTATCAACGAAATCATAAATTTTCCACTTCAATGCGTTTTTTTTTCTATCAATTCGTGAGACAAGATCACATTAAGATTTCAAGAACTAGTTGTCTTTTATGAACAACTATATGATGACTAGGGATGATGGTGTCGAATGTGTAGAAGTGCACGCAAGTGAGGAAACTTCTCTGAGCGCCATTCACTTGGAAGTGGCCAGAAACGATTCTTTTACTGGATCAAGCAGCTCACGACTTTCGGTCATAGATCATGTGTACTCTGGATAGTCAAAGAACATCCATTTCAAGACGAGCTAAATTGCAAAGGCTAACTATCCCTCCCTAGATTTGTGTGATGGGTTTGAACCCCGCCACGTAAAAAACCCTACCAACGAAAAGGAAATAACAGCCTGTGGTAACAGACCTTGTTTAGATGAAATTAATTTAAGGGCATGCACCTGGAATGTCCTATTGGGAAAGTGCCGCTGCCCAGCATGTGCTCGTAAAAATAAAGTCTGATATCACCGACGTCCAAGAAGTGCTTTTGGACGGGACAAGGACGACACCACTGTTGGAGAGATCGGGTGGAGCAGGACCTGGCTGCACTTGGTATCTCGAATTGGCACCAAATTGCGAAAAGAAGAAAGGACTTCCGATTTGAAAGAGAGGAAGATATGATGACTATGCTGTGTACACCGAAAGTAGTCCTCTTGCTCTATGACACCATAGTCAAGCCCAACAATTGCAAAGAAACTCGAAAGCTATCAATTGGCGGCGCTCATAAGTATGTGTGGTGCACTAAGATACACTCCAACCATGGCACTTAACGCCATCTTGCACATGGGCACTATGGAAAAAGTATGGCTGCGAAAGTTGCTATCCGACTCAGGGAATCTGGGTTCGTAAAAGAACACGTGTCTGAACACTCGGAAAATTTAGACTTCATATCGGTTCAGTTGGATCATGGAGTCGCTAAACCTAACTCTGACGGCTCCTTCTCTGCCCATATACCGAAGAGAAACTATGAGTGGGAAGAGGCCGTTGGAGGGGAATGGCAGTGAGCCTCTTTACGGAAGGTTCAACACTTGTGAGGGAAGGCTGGTGGAAGGGTTTACTGTGAGGACCTCTCTATCAACTCTAGCTTCAGACTTCCTCACTATTGCAGTGTTTCAAACCGGAAGTTGCTGTCATTAGAGTAGCAGTAGATCTTCTACTCCGGAGTGCAGCATCCTTGAGAGAAGTGTCCATTCATTCAATTAGCAAAGCGACGATACTACGATACGATGAACTCATTTATAGTACCTAACCTCGCTAACAATCGCATCGAGGGTCTTTGTGATAAGGCTGATATGGGTGCCTTGCCATAACGGTATCAAAGAAAATTGTAAAGCTGATAAGTTAGCAAAGAAAGGCACTCTAGAACCACTAACGGTAGAATGGGAGCGGGGCGGTGCTCCCGTATCCTCTTGCATTCTACTACTAGATAGCTGGACTTAGCGGTAGCTTGGCCAGCGTTGGGCCAAGATTGGTCGCAGGAGATCTAGTGATATATGTGCTTTCAGTAAGGCTAGCGCACTGACCTATTGGCGTCCATGCTGTAAGGTTAGGAATCTTGCCAGACGCTATTTGCAGCAGCTGCATGGAAAAAGATGAGGTGGAAACAATTCAAAATTCCCTTCTATACAATGCAGGCTTTGGGAGATCGCGACACACTGAACTGGCGGGAGTTGAAATTAAGAGCCTATACAAATTTGTATTGGCTGCTAATCGTTTTTCTAATTTATAAGCTCGAACATAGGAGTTCTTTCTTACTTGCTATAGCCTCACAAAGAACTACATATAGCAGTCCATGTGCGATCTTCGATCAGCCATCTAACCGAACCTAACCTAAACCTTTGAATGAATATAGAATTAATATAACAATTTCTATTGTTTTAGGCCTTTAAGAGTCGCCTAGAATTGCCGTCTTCCACTATATCTTTGCATAACAACAAAAAAAGTTTAAAAATGAACAGATCACAGCTGACTAACTGGTAGCGTGAAAGACTATTACCAGTTCTCTACCCCTTTAGATGTAAACCACACTATCTAAGCGCACTTTTGAAGCTCATTAATGTAGTAACCGTGAACATCGGTGAATAGAAATTACAATTGCTTAAACCAAAAACAATTCTACTCTTTCAGACCTTTGGAAGACCTATTTCAAGTTTAATTTGAGGCATCTCCAATACCTGAACACGTCATTTTGTACAAATCAGAGCAAGCACTTTAGACCAGCAATTACAGCTATGACTCGTTCACGGGGGAGTATACATGGCAGCATTAGTAGAAGGAGCAACAACAGCGACAGTAACAACATGTATGACAACCACTACGGAAATCTATATGGCAATGACGACGACCATGCGAGTTTCATGCAATCAGGCGAGGATTCTTCTAGCCGTGGCACCAGCACAATCACCGGCTCGCTGACCAACTCAACAGCTTCACTACTGACCAACGAACAAGAGCAACAACAACAGTACATACCAGTTGAACGCGACCCATTTGAATTACTGAAACCCCAGGCAATGAAAGCGACAACGTGGCAAGGCTTTAGCCAGCCATGGCGGCAATCTATGGACGGTGCAAGTACACAAATGCAAGCCGCTGCATTTGTTACGCCCAACTCAGGTCAAAAGCTGCCACACTATACGAAATTGCAGTATCGTGGTGATATACGATCAGTCAAAGCCGTTACGTCCACACAAGTGTCACAAGTGGAGCCAGGCACTTTCTATGCAAGCGATTTGGAAACGGTGGAGGAGAAGCTTCAACAGAAGCAACAACAACAACACTTGATACCAATAGCTAAGTCGCACTCAACGGCCTCCAGTATACGACGCATACGACGACCACGTCAATGGGTGGCGCCACTAAAGCGGCTTTCGCGCGCAGAAGAGAATGCGCAGGCAGCGAAGTTTGGCATTTTGCTTAAAGGACGTGCATTCATTTTCGAGTTTCTGCAAGGCTCTTCCATACATGGCTTCATCTATTTGGCGAAAATCGGGCTGAGTATAGTCGAGCGGTAAGTGAACGGGGAAAAGGGCGGGTAAGTAGAATGATTATACGTTTGCAGGATATCATGCTACAGCAAAACGAATGCTTAATTGGATGGCACTCTTTTGAGTGTTATCGTAATTGATTCAGGTTCTGCGCTTATGCCTCGTCAAAGCGTTTGGAACATGCAACGTTCGCATGTGCACTTGAATATTTTTGAACAATTTTTGCTTGAACGTGACCAAAGTGTGGCTCTCATTGGTATCTGCGGTACATAGCGGACTGCACCATCCATAACACTTAATATCATGCTTCATTTAGAACCCGTGGATATCGTCGGCAAGTTGATTGCTGTGAAGACCACTCTCAGTATCAGAAAAGCTAGGTATGTGAAGAGACCCAAAGAGGATCACGATTAAATTCTCTTCTCCTTCAATTGCAACCCTAAAAACTTAGACGTCTACATCACAGAGACTATCGCTGGTGGCTGTTTCTCCACTCATATACCGATAACCGCGTTTAAATTCTCTCCTCCCTCAGTTGCAGCCGTGAAAACTTGGATGTCTACGTCAAATACCGATTGGAGCACTTGTTTCTCTTCTCACACCTCCCGATGATGGATATGTGAACGGAAAGAGGATGCTGTAGGAGAAACGTTAGTAAAGAAGTTTCTGTGCTCACAAGAAATAGCATCAAGCTGCTTCTTCACTTGTCTCTTTTGGGTGTCTGAACATAGCCTAATCGCTGAAAGCTACAAAACCGATGAACTCGAATCCGTACCCCGCTCTCATCAGAGAGTGAAAGAGTAGGAGTTTCGTTGCCAGCGTAAGATGAACCACGGACGTTGCGTGCACTTAGCAGGCGTTGTTAAATTTCCAGCTCCTATGCGACTGCGAAATCCAAGAGAATCGATTGAACTATCTGCTTTTGACAAATTTCATCTTGCTACAAATGTAAGAGAACTTACGAGACAGTGTCAGGTATTCATGCTGGGTGGCTAAAGATTCAGTCGAAGATCTCAACAGTCATGCCATCGGCGAAACAGGATATATGCCGAAACTCAGCTCAAAGCGATTTTTCAATTTTCTGGGGTCTTTATGATCCATATTATAGAAGTTCTAGGTACCGCGACGAAGCGGCGTTATAAGCTGTTGTAGTGAGTTGTTTATTTGAACCTAATATTTTACCTAGGCGTCTAACCTGATCTGGATGGAGTCATGTGTAGAAGTTCACGCAAGTGAAGAAAACTTGGGAATGATCAGAAACGATTCATGCACCTATGGCTCAAGCGACTCACGACTTAAAAGGTGAACCATCTCTCCCCAGGGTTGTGCGCTGGATTTGAAGCCCACCACGTGAAAAACGCTCCCAATGAAAAGTATAACTCGGCTATAATCGCGTAAGTGGTGTCTATGCCAGTAAAGAAGAAGAAAAGTTGATGGTCGTAACAATCATTTATGTGGTCAATTGCACGATTAACTATCCAATTCTATGGAGCACAAGCGCGCTCCTAACACAACCAAGCTTCGGAATTTAAGTAGAAGCTTACACTTCCACTCGAATTTCATCAGCCCACACCAGGGGTGGTGAATTGCATACAATATCTATGCTTGAAACGCCACACACTTTACACTAATTACATCCGTTATAAACCAGCTCTACACTGCCACACAATAGGTTTCGTGCCACTCGCGTAGACTTGCCACTTTGCTTTCTGGGAGCTTTCATAGACAAGTATGTGTGCTGATGTATATATAAAGTATCTAGTTTCCACAGGCGCTAGGCAGATATGGGTCTACATAGATAAGTGCAATAGGTATACTTCTATTTTGCTTGGCAGGCGGCGTGTTTAATCTCATGCGCTTGCTGTAATCCTGTTTGTCATGTCATGTCAGTTTTAAGGATTTATTGCCAAACTCGGCACGCACGCAGAAAAACGGAGCGAAGCAAAAAAAAAAAATCAAAATACTTTAATATACTGACTCTAAAAGCGATGTTTGCTTACATTTTGTGTGTAATTTTATACACAAAATATATTAAAATTGTTAGCTACACTCAAGTCTCGACTGAGTAGGCATACATTTAGGGGGTTAAGCTTGTCTGACTTGCAATTTAGTAACGAAAAATGTCACTGAAGGATAAACATACAAAATGCTATTTAGTATCATCTTGCCACTGATAAGATAACTGGTATTTATTTGAGTACACTTAGACATCTTGGAAGAAGAGCATACGTTACGCATTTTTGGGCCTTA
Source organism: Bactrocera latifrons (assembly GCF_001853355.1). Lineage (NCBI taxonomy): Eukaryota > Metazoa > Arthropoda > Insecta > Diptera > Tephritidae > Bactrocera > Bactrocera latifrons. The sequence goes on from NW_017537279.1 coordinate 1,168,347, forward strand.
CACATGCAGTTGAGATTAAGAAAATAGCACTGCTTAAAATTTATTCTAATATAGGAATGCTTTCTTAATGAGAAGAGCTGAAGGTAAAAATATGTGTTCGTGAAAAGTGAAAATATTCTCAGAATATTATTGGTTTATAGCATATTGTTATCATAAAGACATTTTTGCTTCAAGAGGACATTCTATCCTTTTTCTTTGACTCAGTTACACTCGCTTTGAGTTTCTTCACAGAAGTAAGTAGGTCACGGATCTGGTTATTGGTCGATCGTTGAGGCAGTAGCTTTGCTTCTGTTAAACTCTTGATCGAATCCCCTAGCACAGACACAACATCCCCAATCGGTTACGTTGGTTCCGCTGGAGGCGCCTGTTTTGGAGATCGCACCTGGCTTGGTGCACGTCAAAAGGGGTGAACTTCGACGCTAAATCCACTAATGATCGGCATTCTCCTGGACAGTTCCGCTTCTAGAATCCTACTGTCAAGGCTTTGAGTTCCGTTGTTCACCATGCAGTCATCATGTGTAGGGGGCTGGCCGAAATAAACAGGAACGGGTATACCTTCGGAGACCATGCTCCTACCCCAGGTTCCATGAGGCCTAACCGGGACCAAGGACCGAAGTGACTGTTTACTGATCCAACACGGGGCAAAGCAAACTCACATCACAGTTTCCATCTTACCAGCGGAGACAGCGCGCTGTGTACTGGTGACGTTGTACTATCAGCCGCACTTAACATGGTGAACAGACGCTGATCAAGAAGACACCCGTAATGGGTCGGCTGTGGATTTTTTATTGTTCACCATGTCCAAGAATGACGAAGTGACACATTGTTCTATCAGACCATCTCGATTGGCCATAGTCACCGGAGCTTCAGCGGATCTGCTAGCTTCTGTACCGCTTCCACCACTCTTACCGCTCGTGATCGTATTTCGCTTAATCGTTGCAACATATTTCGCACCCTGCCTACCGATTGCCCCCGGTAGCTTAGAGCCCAGCTAGAGTGACCAGATACGGGTGTTTGCGTCTGTACCCATTTGGAGAATGCGCCCCACGGTCCTATCAGTACCGGTGCACTTTGGCGGTCGATTAAAACGATATCGCGGGGACGCAGCCCACAACTCCAGCCAAGTAACTGGAATAGGTTACTCTATTGGCTGCCGGACGGAGCAATGTCCTCGTAACGTTTCTGAGTCAACCGATGTGGCGCTACATCAAATCGGATTTAAATTTGGTACTACGACCGCTTGTCTGCACAGGAAACGTAGTCCCCATTACTGGGACAGACACCAACACATTTTGGACAATCCCAACCTTCAGACCTGTGGAAAGAACATTGTTGCGTAACTGAGTTCTAAGTCAGATTTCTAGATAGCTCATTTGCTTCTTTCTCTCTATTGCTCTTTTTTATTGCTTATACCCCGTTGCTTATGATTGTGTCAACAGAAACAACTTTTTTATTAGTTGTGAACCTAAAGGTGGTTTAATACGATTCTTTTTATAATAAGATGGTTAGTTTTCTCTCAATGTGCGACAAAGTTAATGACTAATTCCGTACCAAACAAGTTTCAGATCTTAGTGAGTATATTTTTCCGTTTAAGCACAGGTCTCACTAAGTTCCACCAGCATTCGTTTTCATGGCATCTTTCCATCGCAAAATAGTCTCGCTACAATTTCACGGAGTTGTGCTAAACATTGCTATCTTTACGCACGTAACTGTACATTGCAAAGGAATGCTGTAGCTTTGCGAGTCCGTAATTTGAGAGCTAGTTTAAGTGCCACATTTACCTGTTTTTAATAGTTCTCTACGACATTTGGTAATTTGGGTTTTACGAGCATTCTCATCAAGGCCATGCGGTTGCTAATGATACATTGCTGATTAATCCGAAGGATTTAAGTATGCAAATGAAAAATTTATTTCCACATTTAAGACATTAAGCTGGTAGAGCTAGCGCTCTTCAAGACACAAAACTACCAGGTAGGCTGGAGCCATTTATTTAGTACATAACCCCTTAAACCACACACGTTCTAGAATTTAGAGCTCCACATAAGCCTTTATTATTAAAGATACCATTTAAATGTATGACACTATCGTATATTATATTGCATATGTTTCTACAATAGCTTAAAAATTATTTCCTTTTCCTACTTTTTTTCTGTCTCTCTAACCTTTTTCAAATAGTTGACTTAAGTCCTCAGGAATTTTAATGCATTCATTTTGTAACCAAAAACATATAACACATGAGACTTAAGCTGACATAAAATACCTGTGTATTACGTGTTACAAAAACAACTAGCATGCGAGCAAGTAAATATGTAAATAACGATTTGTTTCGAGTTTATACGACCTTTATGTGGTAACTACCGCCACGGGCTTTACCACAAGGATCACCCATAACTCACACCTTCATCCCTGCATTGCTACCCACTCACTAGAATCTGAAGTAAACAATGTAGTTCTGTACTACATGTACGTATATAACACATCCTAGACATTTATCTCTTCGCATCAACTATTTCTAAGTCCGAAATAGTTAAGCTCTTAGAGTACCTTGTATAGCTCTAAATTAATAAGGCTTAATTTTGTGATATAATTTTTGTAACTTGTCGCGTTTCAGCTACATGCGTATAAAATATTTGGAAATATTTAGTTAAAGTATATTATACTTATCTAATTTTCAAATAATAATAATCATTTCTTAACTACAAATACCGATTGATAACTATCTCTCCTACCCTTTTTCTAATATTATGTCTCACAAAATTTGCATCCTTTTGCCCTTTTTATAAGCAAAAATTCAGTACTTCACAGCATAAGCACAGCCCCTCAATGGTCTGAAAAACCTTACTTTATTTCGTTCCTGGACTGTCTACTTTTTCTCCAAATACCATTTCAACGTTACCGCATGTACCCAGATTTATATCCAATGATATAATGCTGTCATCTCAACAAGCCAAACTTTATTATACTCGTACAGCAGAAAATTGTGATATAATTGATGATCACATAAGGACATCCTAAACGATGTCTACACTTCTTGGACCTTGCAACTCAATTCCATATGGTCTCACAAAGGACCAAACTGGTCTAAGCGTGGCTTATTGGCCTACCAGATTACCTAACCTAACCTAACCATAACGGATGATCCAAGTAGAGGTACTTTTTTCAATAGCCTTTCTTTGACAGTTCACGCGTAACTCGAGTCAAGCTGTCATGTTATTTTGTGTTCAGTATTGTTTGGCATTTCATCATGGAAAGACTTATGGCCTTATTACACGTAACGAGTACAGTGGCGAGACAGTATTCTGGCCGAGCATGATACTCGATCGAGAGAGTTGCGTTGTTCATCTAGTTAGACAGTGAAGTTTTTCAAAGTTTGATAGAACAAGAAAAAACGTTAACTTCGGTTGCACCGAAGCTAAATACCCTTCACAGGTGCATTTATGTTAGTAACTATATGTTCAGTTTGTATGGAAGCTATATGCTATAGTTAACTGATTGGAACAATTTCTTCGGAGATTACATTCTTGTCTTAGAAAATTATCTATACCAAATTTCGAGAATTTGTCTTGTCAAATGTGAAAGTTTTCCATACAAGAACTTTATTCCGATCATCCAGTTTATATGACAGCTATATGCTATAGTGAGCCGATCTGAACAATTTTTTTCGGAGATTACATTGTTGACTTAGAAAATTATCTATACCAAATTTCGTGAATAGATCTTGTCAAATGTGAAAGTTTTCCATACAAGAACTTGATTCCGATCGTTCAGTTTATATGACAGCTATATGTTATAGTTAACCGATCTGAAAATTTCTTTGGAGATTACATTGTTGCCTTAGAAAATTATCTATACCAAATTTCGTGAATATGTCTTGTCAAATGTGAAAGTTTTCCATACAAGAACTTGATTCCGATCGTTCAGTTTATATGGCAGTCCCGACAAATGAGTAGCTTCTTGAAAAGAAAATGGTGTTTGCAAAATTTCAAAACGATATATTAAAAACTGATTGACTAGTTCGTATATATACAGACAGACGGACAGACAGACGGACGGACATGGCTAAATCGAATCAGCTCAACATACTGATCATTTATATATATACTTTATAAGGTCTCCGACGCTTTCTTCTGGGTGTTACAAACTTCGTGACAAAATTAATATACCCTGTTCACTGTATAAAAAGACATTTTAAAGGAGTTTTTAATGAAGTTCTACCGCATCTCATAAAAGAGTATTTGCCATTTCAATTCTTTCACAATGCAAAATTCAATTGAAACTAAACAAACAACATAAAAATCGACGTAATGGAGAGTGAAGACCGAACGCGTGTTCACATGCAACGAGCGAGTCAGTGATTTGCTCAGAAGGGGCAAAAGAGCCCTGAAGAAAAAAGAAGCACTCGGCCTAGTAAACAAAATGTGATTCTAGTGACTCTCTCGCCACTATACTCGCCCACTGACTCGGTTCATTACTCGCCTTACTGTTTAAACGAAACGAGCACTCGGCCGAGTCACTGTCTCGCCGCTCTACTTGTTATGTGTGATCAAGGCATTACATCTGTACAACGTTTACAAATCGTTCAACTTTATTTCGAAAATTCATGTTCTCACTTCGTTCAAATTATGGTAAATATAATCGGCCTACTGAACGTACTATTCGCAACTCCATCGTCCATCTTGAGACCCAGGATTCGTTACTGGATAATGTTCAACTGCATAGACCACATCCAGCACGCCGTGAAGCAAATATAGCAGCCGCAGCAACTCGAACTGACGTATGGAACGATTTTTTACATTTTACGTCGAGATCTTAAATTGGAAGCGTATAAACCACAACTTTGCAAGAACTGAAGTCGCTCGACCTTCCCGAGCGACATCTCCTCTGTCTATGGCCTTCAGACGATCCGAGGTTTTCGATCAACTAGATCATGGAGTCACCAAACCGAACTCTGCCAGCTCCTTCTCTGTCCATATACCGAGGAGGCAGCGATTAGTGCGAAGAAGCCTTTAGAGGTGACAAGGCAGCTTGTGTTAAGGTAGCAACAGATCTACCGCTCGGAAGTGCCGCCTTCTTCATAGAAGTGACCATTCACTCACACAGCGCAGCGCCGATACTAGACATGACTTTACAGCGCGTTTAAGGTTGGTCGAGAAGTGCATATTTTCGCTATCAATAGCATCGAGTGCATTTGTGATAAAATTGATATTGTAAAGCTGATAAGCTAGCAAAGAAAGGTATCCTAGAACCGATATTGGTAAGATGGAAGCCGCTTGGCGCTGCCTTATCCTCTTGTGTTCTATTATTAGATAGCTGAGCTTCGCGGAAACTCAGATCCAGAAAAAAACGGTTTAGTATGATTTGTGACCCGGTGAAATTATCGGTCCAAATTTCTTCAAAATTGATATCGGTGAGAACGTAACCGTCAATACCGATTTAATGAATATATTTATTGAGAAAACACTTCGAAGAGCATATAATTTCACGTTTTTGGCCGGTCGATTGGTCATCAAGATCATGTGATATCACACCGTTAAACTTTTTCCTGAATGGATATATAAAGTCTAAAGACAATCTCCCGCTTCGATTAAGAGCTTGAAACAAAACATCAACACGCCAGTTACGAGTCGAAATGCTTGTGAACGAGTGAAACAAAAATTGGACTGAACGGATGAACCGTTTGAGACGTAGCCGCGGCCAACATTGGATATAGAAAATCTTAAAAAAAAAAAAGACAAAGTATGTTCTTGCGAATTTTAATAAACATTCCACATTAAATTTGAGTTTTCTGTATTTTTATTTTAAAAATGTGGAGAAACTCGAAATGGATCATCTTTAATAATGATTAAATTTAAAGCAGCAACAACGAAATGGAATGTTCTTAAAAACTAACGCCTGTGCAGTAAAAATATTTTTTTTTTCTTCAAGACAAATTTAACATACTCATTTCTGCTCTGTCGGTGTCCCCTTATCTCTGTTGTATAAGACAAATGTGAAAACATCACCACTGATGAGAAATTTGCACTTCATAAAAGTTCATCAGGCATTATGGCATTGTGACAACCACATCCTTTAGCAAACAACTTACACTGTGCAAACATACAAACAAGCACGACAATGCAATCTAATGTAATATTCTTATGTGTATTTACTTCTGACTCGGCACACCAACAACCACATTTGTTACGCATACTTGAATACACACATAAGTGCTTATTAAGCACAATGGCGAGCAACACAGATATTTACTTGCTAGGGAGATCGAGTTCTTCGAAAATCCAAAGAAAGAACAAATAAGAACATTTTATTAGAAGAAAGATTTGTCAATAACCACTTCTATTTGTATGACTACTCTGCACACATACATACATATTTACACACGCATACATATGCATACTATCTGCCTGGCTGGATGCTCCTAGCAACTTCCGCAGCACACATGGTAAGTATGAGTACAATATACGCCTTGTCAACAAAACAATTTTCTGCAACAATTTTGCTGCTTCGCTTGTGCTCTGGCCATTCTTATTTATTTCTTACTTATTGCATATTTCTTTCGAAGTTAATATATTTCGGTTGCTCTGCAAAATGGTTGTCTTTGTGTGTTTACACTGGCATTTCGTGGCTCGACAGCCGAAAGCTTCAAGATGTTGGCCAACTTCCATGGCCACTGTCACTTTCTCATACTGGATGTCCCATTAAATGTCTTGACACTTTAATTTTACTGCTGCTTGACATGATTGTTTGTGTTCTTCTTCGAGTCGCACTAAATTGTTGTACGAAACTTTCACTCGAAAGTCATCTACTCAAAATTATTTCTCAATTCGTTTGCATTTTTGTTGGCAAATTGCAACTGCAAACAAATAAAATAGTTTGCGAAAAGTTTTATTCACGCTTAAAGCGTTTGAGCATTTCATTGTCCGAGTTTCAAGCATATATGTCCATTAGGGTATTTTTTTATTTTTTTGATTTAACTATTAAACCAAGGCATGTAAAAATTGTCCATAGAAAATACAGTACAATCGAGATTTTTTTTCTTTAAATCCCTACAGATCAGAGGTATTTTATGGCATCGCTTTGACTTTAGACGCATATTTCTCAGAATTGTTCACTCTACAAAAGTGCTCAGTGCAACAAAGTCGTGACTCACACCGGCGAGGTAGTACGGGGCTCTAAACCTGACTTTTCCACGAAACTCGCATTCTTTTGTATATATTTCGTAAATGACAAGAACTATAAAAAAAATTTATATGACAAATTAGTAGTACATTTTTTTTGCTACAAAAAAGTTCTAAGGTCAACATCGCTATCAATAATACTTCTGGAGATATTCGGCATTTTAAGTAAAGCTGTATCGAATTTTCATAGATTTTTTTTTTATTACGTACCATCTATGAAAATTCAATGGAAAATTTTTACACGCCTTGCTCCTGTTCCTAATGTTACTATTAAGGGCTAAAGTTTTCAGAACATTTTCTTTAGGGTATTTCCAAAGAAATGTCGTGACGAGATTAAAAAAAGTTAATAGTTAAAAAAAAACACCCTAATAAACATACATATGTATATATATATATTATATGTATGTATGCACAAATTATAACACATTATCTTCAGAATTTTTCGTAGAAGTGAAAAGTTTTGAGGCAGGTTTTTGGCAGACAATGATATACAGTTTTCAGTAATTAAGATTCAGCAAGCTTTCAGAAAACTTCAAACTTGAAAAGCTTTTGCACATTTAAATATCTCGAATAGAAACTTTTCAAAGTTTTTTCGACATTAACGATTAATACAACATTATCCTGTACTTATAAAAATATAATATGTATATCCATAAATTTTATAACCAAAGAACGCTCATTGGGCAATTGTTTTCGGAAGCTGTCGGGAATATCACTGCTGACATTTACTGAAAGAATTAATGAAAATGTATACGGATAGCTATTGCTAAACCTCAAAATTTTATTGCGGTTCTTTCATTGTAAACACCTTAGATTCGGTTAATTAATTAAATGATTAAGAAGGTTGTTTCCATTATTTTACTATTTCGGTAGAATTAGAGGATGCTAAGAGGACCAGTTATAATGGTATTTATCAAGTTAGTAATAAAAAATGAAAGGGTCTAACTAAACGCTGAAATCGACCCGAACTTCATTCGGTTAAAGTCTGTCTTATCGGCAGTATTCGTCATAATACTTTCCTTCTCGTATAGTACTAGTTCAAAAGTTGACTTTTACAGACGTAGGCTGCGCTGAGACCATAGTTTTCCTTAACAAAGAGACCCTTCATAACAATATAAATAGAATAACTTCATATTTCATAGACTTTGTAAAACAAATTTTGGACCTAAACTCCATTAACTTTAGTTTATGTTTTAAAAGCTAAAAAATTATGAAATTTTATTATGAAAACAATTGTTCTCCAATGGCAACTTTTCGTGTGCTTTTGTCGTCCACATCTGCTCGCTATTCGTCGAATTGTTAAAAACTTCGAGCGAACATTTACTTTAAATAATGTTCAAGTGCGAATAAGGCTAAGAACCGATTGCACTTATGCAAATATTACCACCGTTCAAGCAAATGTTGCTGAAGACCGCAGTTTGTCGACTCCAAGATGTTCGCAAGAATTGGGACTGTCTCAAACCACTAGCTGGCGGATTTTGAGAAGGGATTTGTGCTTGCATCCATATATAATTGTTCTCACTCAAGAACTGGCGCCATTTGACCACCGTAAACGTCGCGGGTTTGCGGTTTTGATTTTGCTTTGGAACAACTTGAAAACTATAACGATTTTATTTAAAAACCTTCTCTCCGATGAGGCTCACTTTCATCTGAGTGGTGCGATTAATAAACAAAACTTTAGATTGTGATGTGAAGAAAATCATCTATTTATACATGAACAACCATTAAATTCACCTAAATTGACAGTTTGGTGTTTTTTTTTTTTGGTTCCGTGGAAGCATCGATCCGTACTTTTTTCGAAATGAAGTAATGCTCTCACCGTCAATGGCGAGCGGTATGGATCGATGATAATCAACTTTTGACGGTCGTTATTGAATGATCTTGACAACATCTAGTTCCAACAGGTGGGACTACGTGGCACATAGTATGTGCAACAACCGAAATATCGAGAGTAAAGTTTGGACATTCGATTACTTCAAGAAATTGCGACATTGAACGGCCTCCAATAAAATGTGATTTAACACCATTGGGCTACTTCTTGTGAGGTTATTTGAAGTCCCTGCTCGCTAGCAATAAACTAGCCTCTCTTCAATCTACAGAAATCAATATTGAACGATCTATTCGTGACATACGGTAGATGGAGCCATGTGTAAAAGTTCAAGCAAATGAGGAAAATTATCTGAGCACCATTCACTTGGAGTGGCCAGAAACGATTGTTTTACATATTGCTGAAGCAGCTTACGACTTCCGATCTTAGATTAAGTATCCGCCGAGTAGATAAAAAAAACATCCATTTTAAGAACAAGTAAAGTGAGACGTATACGTATAGAACCACCCAAATGAAAGTAACAAAACAGCCTCGGGTGAGAGATCCCGCATTTAAACTAAAAGCTCCGTCTGGTTCGGGAAGAACCTATCCGAGCCATTCGATACGAAACGAGGTTTCAGACAAGGAGCCTCCTATCTTACGACTTCATCAGTCAATGGCTGAATAAAATAATTCGAGCTGCAGAGCTAAATAGAGAAGGTACAATCTTCTAAACGACCGCTATACACTCTTGGAGTATGTACGATGACATCGATATCATTGGCCACAACAACCGCGCCGTTAGTTCTGTGTCTGTTAATGAACGAGGGTTGTCGCATTCGGTACTTGGCTACCACGTCAAGATAATGCCTAAACTTGTAGCTAATATATGTGGATTAATGTATTCTGATTATAGTATTTTTCATGTTTCATTAAATTTATGAAAATTCTATTTGAAGCTTTCACAATATACGAAAAGGGTTGAACAAAATAACCAAGCTAAAATTACTATAAATTTAAAAAAATCTGATTTTACTTTAAAGCTCATATTTTCAAACTGCTCGCACATATGTATGTATGTATGTATTTTAATACTGTTAATTATTTCAGTAAGCAAAACTTTTCAACTCTTTAAATAAATTTCATTTTGGTTTTTACTAATCAGCCAGCTTTTAAACATATGTATATACATATGTACGTATGTATGCACCAAGTTTGTACATACATGTATCCATGTATGATTTTTTTTTTTTTTTAATAAATTTGTATTTATTGAACCATTTGTTTATTTATTTACTTAGGCCCACTGGCATAACACTTAATGTCTGTTCACTCATATTGACAGGCAAATAAATAAATAAACCGTCAAGTGTAACAAAAACAATGAAATGTGTTGCGGAGAAACAAATAGATGTCAATAAATAAAACATGTAACAAATACAAGCTAGTATTTATATAAAAACAGTTACATACATAGAAAAATATATCATAAATTATTGAAAAATCGAGCCTTAGCAGTGTTATCCAATGTCCATTCACAAAGTTTCCGAATAAATGAAATGATGCGAATAAGCAAATATGCTTATATTTAGAAAAGTCGTCGAAATTTTGACAGTACGTACATACATAGGTAGTATATATCGCATGTAATCGTATAGTAAAATTATACACTTGTAAAGAAAGAATTTGTATATTTTTCCGTAGTTCAATTATATTATCACCCCTACCCCCTACAGTATAGAATCCAAATACTAATGAACACATTAAGACACAACTTTTCAGAGACATTAACTTCAATGTATCCCATTAATTACCCGAAATTAGTCGAATTTGTGATATGACTCTTCAAACCTCTCGATACTGAATATGTGGACCCGTGCCTATGGCTGACCTATCGCGAAAAATATCGATAAACCTGTTCTTTTCTTAATATTATATTATTAACATTCAGGGAGATTCTTTTTCTTATACTTGTGTGTCAAAAATTGGTTAAATTGGAGAAATACTCCATCTAGTCCCCATGATTTTCGAACATGACTAAAAAACTGGAATCTAGTACAACAGATATTTTTTATATTTCGGCCACCCGTAAAATCACTCAGCCTCATCCCATTTTGGATGTTTCATTATGGAGGCTGATCTTACCGAGCGTTGTACCAAAGATACCAACCACGATTTTGACACTCCACTATGTCAAGAATAGAAAACATCTTTTTTCACATAGTCCTTCTCTTCCGTCGGGGTGTGGACGCGAATCAGTTATATGTTAAAGAACTTCAGTTTGATATGGAGTTTGGCTAAACGTTTATCCACCGAGGTGAATGCTAGGACTTGGCGACGGAACCTCTCATCCACCACAAATTCCACACCGATTTTAGGTTTCATTACATACCACAAGGATCTACTCGTCTCAGTCCTTGTCCCGTCTATCGCATTCCTTGAACGGCGGTGCTGTCAGCCATTACTCTAACGAGGATATCAAACAACTGAGCAGCGACACCATCCCAATGAAGGGAGTGGAGATTCCAAGGGCATGCCCTTAAATCGTAATCCTTAATATATTTGCAGTGGCGTCATCAAAAGAGGTGTCTCTCATCCGAGGCTGAAAACCCAATGCACAACCCAGAGATGTTTTCATTCTCATTTTAGCTCGCCTTCTAACGAATGTTCTTTGGCTACCCAGGGGGTATTTGGTCTAAGACCGGAAGTCGTGAGCTGCTTGAGCCATAAGTAAAATAATCGCTTTTGACCACGCTGCAGTAAATGACGCTCAGAGGAGTTTCCTCCTCCTCCATTCTCCATCCTCCCTTTAGCCCTAATATGCTTCATAAAAAAATTTTCGGACTTCCGGCTGATTTTATAGCGCATATATCGGTGCAACTTAGTGCTACTTTCAGTTGTGGTGAGGGTGACGGAGTTTTTCGTGATTACAATTATTTCCTTTGCAAAACCGTTATTTATTTATATAAATTTTTCGAAGCGATTAGATTGAATGATTGACACCGTCAAAGATATTCGTTTTTTCGCCTCTCATCTCTTTTCAAACTAATTAAAAGTTTACAGAAAATTTGCGCAAACCGGCAGCGCACTTATCATTCGGATTTTTTTGTTGCAGCAATTTTCAAAGTAAATTTGTACGTAGCGCCACTTAATCTGCGCCTGAGATAATTTTGCGCGGCACATTTGTTCAATGCTGCTACGGGGAGTAAAGTGCGGCAAAAACGAGGTGTGCTGCCGAACCCACCACACGCAGTTTTTTGCTGTTGGCAGGCGATGCGGGAGACATGTGTTGGTTATTTCGAGAGAATATAAATTCTTTTTTCGCTGTCACATACACATACATACATGCGTAACCACGTGTGTGGTTTTAACAGTAAACAAAAAACTGCTCGAGGGGCATTAGAGTGTCATGGTGAAAAAGTGGATTGCAACTTTGAGCCGCAACCAAATGAAAAACGGAATTACAAGCACATTGCGAATAAGCAACGAGAAACAAAACAAAACAAAAAAACAAAAAAAAAAAAAGATGGAAATAAGGAAAAACGAAAGAGGTGTTTTGAAAAAATTGAGCGCCAACGGGCAACTGTAGCGTAAACACACACACAAACACCAGCACTTCTGCTGGTATCACTGGCCATGTGCAGGTTTTATAACTGTTATAAAAAATCGCACAAATATGTATAGTACTTCTGCGAAAATCTCTGCGGTGCATGTGATAACCCTGGCAGCTAACAACAGGCCAGTTGATATGGCAACAAATACGCTGGCAGAGCATAGCCTCATGCATATGCATGCATAAGTGTGTAGAGGTGTGCGTGCGCTGGAATTTCACATGTGTGACCCATCACAAAGCTTTATCTGCTTGTGCGTATGGATGTGTGTGTGTGTATTCGCGTTACTGCAGCTGCCACCATGGTAACAGAATGCCGTTGGATACAATGCGCTCCGTTACTTTCAACGGCGCTGGTGGGAAGAATATTTCTCCAAAATTATAGCACTTTTTGAGGTTAGAGTTGAAATTTCGAATTAAACGCTACGTTTCCCTGCGTTATTTGATTTTATTTTTTGGCAAAAGTTTTTGCTTTTGTTTGGGGAAAAAATAGTACTCAGCTGCGGCTTTTAATGAGTAAATAAGCGCCATTTGCTATTGTCGGAATGCACTGAACGCAACCGTTATGTGTGAGGAAGGTATTACTACTCTTCTTGTGTGTAGTTTTTAGCATTTTAGGAGTTCTCAACATGTTTTCCTTAAAATTGCTTAATTTTGATCGTTCGGTTTGAACGCCCGCTATAGTGGTCCTGTTTCGACGGTTTCGACAATTGAGCTGCTTCTTTGGGGAAAGTTATGTGTGAAAATTTGCAGATCGACATCTCAAGCACTCAAATACAGACTGACGGATAGATGAACTTATCTAAATTGACTCAGCTCGTCATGCTGATCATTTCCATATAAACTAGGTGTGTTCCAAAGTAAAAAGGACTTTTTGAATCTAGCGCCCCTGGTAGCGCCACCTATATGTCCACTAGTGTGTTAGAATTTGCTGTCTTTATTGATTGGCCAGTGAGAATTTCATGACATTTCATTGATTGGAAGTGAATTTATTGTGTTTTAAGTGTCAGTATATTTGTCTTATCGGTGCGAAAATGAACTTCGAACAACGAGCCAACATAAAATTTTGTTTTAAAATTGGTAAAACTTTTACCGAAACGTCTCAATTGATGAAACAAGTTTCTGGCGATGATTGCCTATCTCGTCGCAGAGTACACGAGTAGATTCAACGTTTTCAAAGTGTTCGTGTGGACATTAATGACGATCAACATGTGGGCCAATCAAAATCCGCGATCACCGGAAATTCCATCGAAACTGTGCGCAAATTCATCAAAAATCAGCCGGAACCATCATTGAAATTCAGGGAAATGGAATTGAACATATCCAAAACATTAATTTATCGCATTTTAACCGAACATTTGGGCTTACGAAAGGTGTGTGCACGGTTTGTTCCGCACAAATTGACTGACGACCAAAAATTGCTCAAAATCCAACATTCGAAGGACATCTTTTGACCGATTATTTGACCAAAAACCACATTTTAACCATTAACCGCACTCTGTATTCACCTGAAATGGCACCGTGTGAATTCTTCCTTTTCGGAAAAATGTATTTGCCCATGAAAGGAAAGCGTTTTGCATACGTAGTGGCCATGCAAAAGACTTGCACCGGCATACTGGCGGCCATACCGGCCAGCGATGTAAAACACTCGTTCACATGCTTTTGTACCGTGCTATTTTGAATAAAATAAATTGATTTTGCCGAAAAACCTACTTTTTCTGTTTATTTTTTTAAGTCCGGTTTACTTTAGAACGCACCTTGTATATTATATAAAGTTATTTATATATTATAAAGAAATACAAACTTAATACATCCTGTTTAGCGCACAAAAAAAAACGCAAACATTACTTCTTTTATTACAATTTCACATATTTCCTTCAATTTTCTTGTATGTATAAACAACATTTTTACATATGTATTTATTATATGTCTGCTTGTACACATTTACACATATGCATTTATTAAAATATTTACACACAGTTACGTATATTATGATCATTTTCCAGCGCCACGAGCTCGCTGTGCTTTCTCTTGCTCGAAGGGGTTAATTTCACCAAATCATTGCAAGGTTTAGCACTCTCCTTCTTTCTCTCCTCGTCATGGCTTTTCAACAATTCCTTCCTCACGTTCATTTGCTCCCTCTTCTTTTTCAAATCATTGCGGAAATGGCGTGAAACGCATCGCCTTGGTCTTATCACTACGATTCGTAACAAAAGCTTTATGAGCCATTGTGGCGTCTACTCGGTGAAGCCCAGCGTCCCGGCGACAATTTCTTTCTACATTCCGAAGATGCTCATTGAAATGATTTTGTCACACTTGTTTCTGATTTCTAACACACTGAGTTGCGTCTATATATGTACTTCATTTTCAAAATATCTCGCATATTCACTATGACTATGCTCATACGCGGACCCTTTTTGTCGCCCAAAGCGGTTTTGGTAGGCAAGGAAAGACGAAGAGTAGCACTCTTTGTGTTCTTAATCGAACAGTTCGCAGTTCGGATTTACGACTATTATTATATCCTTTTTTTTAATGAAAAGTGCAAATATGCATAATATAAATAATATAAATTTAGAAAGAAGTACATGTACATAGTACAGAGGAAGTTGAGTATGTGATATGCAAGAGAATGCCGAAATTGTCTGGCTCAAATTATCGGATTCGTATCACTCATGTGAACACAATTAGTAGCTACAAACAAGTGAATCTGAACGAGGTCTATGTATTCGTTCTTGAAAAGTTCAACTAAAGATGTTGGAACCATTCGGTGCCGAATAGGTTAATGAACAGAGAATAAAAAAAATTAAGAAGGAGCTAAGGTCGGATGAAACTAAATATATTTTACTCTCAGATTGTGCAAAACTGCAATATTTGACAAATTGTGAGAAAACTTCATCCAACTAAATAATCGGGAGTCATTATAATAGG
Source organism: Bactrocera latifrons (assembly GCF_001853355.1). Taxonomy (NCBI): domain Eukaryota; kingdom Metazoa; phylum Arthropoda; class Insecta; order Diptera; family Tephritidae; genus Bactrocera; species Bactrocera latifrons. Next base: position 1,183,867 of record NW_017537279.1, read on the forward strand.
TTTGGAGAGATGTCTAGATCAAGTTACTTCAGTGGTTAAGAAATCCAATTTATTTTTTTTTAAATACACCATACCTTTTGATCATCGCTATATCGCGTACATTCGAGCTAGAAAAGATCCGGAATTATAGTTAATAAACTTTTGCCCACACTTAGCACTCGAGAACATTACAATATGAAGATAACTCACTCTTTGATCGATGTATTCGGCAAGAAGAACGGAAATCATAATATGAAGCATAGTAAACAGAAACGGATTTGGATATCAATGAATGATTCTTTATTCCTGCCATTATGTATGGAACTCAATTCCTTTTGCATGGCAGAATAGACACCTTTGCAGAAGTCCCGACGCTGAATAGAATTTTCGACGGTTTTCAAGCATAAATCTGCCGATATGATGAAAATCCGGATCATTTTCAAGTTCTTGCTCAGACCAATACACGAATATTCAACGATTCTGGTGGTCAGGCGGCTGCAATTCTTGGTTGGTCTTGTATGGATGTAGGTCAAGACCTCTTCACAAATTCGCCACAACGACGTCACAGAGATGCCCATCGCTTGAGACAAACGTGTGAGAGACTGATTTGGGTTTTCCTTAATTGATGCGACAGTGGCAGCAATATTCTCAACACTACGGGCGCTTCTTTGCATCACTCGCGCAGGAATATTTTGTACTGTTGGTGTGGATTCAAATTTTTCCACTAGACTCTCCGTAAATGATCTGACAAGACGATTATGACGACCATAAATTGAACGTTGCGCTCTTAAAGTTGAGACCACTGATTCCGAATTTCGGTAGTAAATTTTAATAATTTTGACGACGTAGTTGGATTGTAAATCTTTCCATGATGGAATGACAAATCTTACTGAAGAGAAATGTCAAAAGAGCGGGAAAAAATATGGCGTCGTTTGCTGTCATTGACGAATAGCCATTATTAGGTATCTGTGAGCCAAAGGTGCTTTCACCCGATGTTATCCATGTTTGTTTCCACGACATATTATTAACCTACAGATTAACCGATATTTTTGGTAAATAGAGAGCATTAGGAACTACGATCCAAATATTTGTATCAGGCTGGCTGTAAATATTATGATCCGATTTGAAAAGCTTTTACTTGTGTTGTGTCATGATTTAAAGGATTTATTTCTGGAGAGTTATGTTCGGCTAACTTCTTTAGTAGTAATGTAAAATTAAAGTTTCAGATGAATTACAGTAAGCTCTATGAAAAAACTGTAAAGTAGTCCCTATGGTATGGAATTTTAGTAAATACAATAGTCCGTTTATTATACACCAAATTCTAATGACCATCTCTAATGTACATACACACACGCTAACTCATAAAATAGTCGCATTGCGTTCATTGACTTGTGCAACAATTTTTTCTGTACAGTTATTTTTTAGACTATTTCTAATAATATATTTTCGGCGAGCGCTGCATTGGATAAAACTTTGCAAATTATGCATTTCACATTTCATATCCGCCAAAATTTTTATTGCCACCACACAGCAGTATGTGTCAAAGTATGCAGACTGGGAGTTTGTTGACTTGACTTTTGCCTTTTGCGGCTGTGATTTTTATGAGCAGCAAAAAAAAACAAAGAGTCAGATAAATTTACACGCAATAGATTTTTATGGACGCGCTGAAAATCGCAGAGTTATGACGCCATTTTACGGCCGGTCATTCACACACTCATAACGGGACATGCACCAAAGCAGCAACAAACACACTCACTCTCTTTCATATATCAGGAAACTGTTCACTTTTTGAACGCTTTAACAATTCCATCCGTTTCACATTTCCGTTTATTCATGTCTGCTCTATCCCGTTCTTAGTATGATTTGGCTCGCCTTCATCTGTGTGGCGCTCTTTGCCATCATTTCGTTGAGCAAACGTACGTGGGAACGTTTTCAAACCTCACCCATGGTCATATCTATGGATCGCAATAAGTTGGTGTGGAATACAAGCTTTCCCTCGCTCACTGTTTGTCCACATAAACGCATTGATGAATTAAAAGTTGAGGAGTACATGGAGTGAGTAGAGTCTTAACATTTCATGCTTAGCGTTTAAACGCTTCTTTGAATAAGGAAACATCCCGAAATCTTCGAATCGGAGCAGGATCGTAACGATTTCCATGCTTTCATCGAGAAGTTGGCGCGTCTCACCTATGAGAATATTGAGACACTACCGCGTAATAAAACTTTCGGCATACCGAGCAGCAAGTACCTGGATTTGTTGTATGAACTGAAGTGGAACTTCGAGCCGGAAATGAGTAGTGGCGCCGCCGTGCAAATGTTCATATATGAAACACTCACCGAATTCGGTATTTGTCATTCGGTGAATTCGCTTGTGGCCCGTTATAATTCTTATGAGTGAGTATTTGACAATTTTTAAGAAGTTTGATTATTTTGTGTTATTTATATTATCAAGGTTTTTAGCTGGCTAAATGGAAATTGGTTTAATTGGTAGCTTAGAGAGTCTTATTTATGACCATCATGACCAATAGGAGAACTTTCTCACTCTCAAAATTTCAAAAAAATTTAAACGGAGTTATTCAAATATGTAGGAAAAGTTTCGACTGGTTCCATATTACTCTGTTTGATGCAAGACTCATTTGTCTTGTTCTTTTTCATTCGGTCTTGTTAACGCTTAAAAACATCCGAAATTCTAGCAATATCCCAATCCACAGAAACCAACTAGAAATACTCTGGATTCGATTAAGAAAGTTTAGAACAGATTACACTCGTCTCGTATTCAGTTTAATTTTATAAGTGACTAACAAAATTTTCATCAAACATCGTCTACTTCCTTTCACGTCCATCCTTTCCGTTTTCAGCTATTGGAAACGCAACGACTGGAACATATTGGATCATGGCGATCGTGTCACCGTCCATCCGCTAGATGGTGAAATTTATGCACAGATTATAAACCTCTCCACCGCGTATGATGTCTATTTTCATGGCTCAGGTGATATACCGAACATTTCCAAGCAACGTTACACATTTCCAGAAACCGATTATACGACAGTGGAATTGATCGCGCTAGAGATATACACAGCGGAGGAGGCGAGGGCGTAAGTACTGATTATATTTTGATTTTTTTCAGAAAAGTTTCGAATGGAGACCAATTGTACTGGAATTTGTTTTTAGATAGACATATAATTTAAGACAGTCGATAGTGTAAATATTTAGCTTTAGGAAACTAAGTTAAATGTGAGCTTATCCAACGTCTAAAGTCTAGCCGAACAATGCAGTCACCCAACTTTTCAAGCTTCCCACTATTAATTTATTTAGTTCCCATTTTCTTTTGGATCTTACTCTTGACCGTACCTTTAACTTTTTGCCTTAAAACAGACTTTCTTTTAAGACCAAACTAACTGTCGATGTTGTTTGGGAAATTCACATAGAGTTTGCCAAAGTTGTATGGACTACAATTGGTAATGATTTCCCAGTCTGCAGTTTTCGACCTTGTGGCAAATTTGTAGGCAGCAATCTCGAAGACGATTTATACTAGGACTGCAAGGAGATCGGCTCAAAATATTAACTAACATTTTAAGTAGAATATTAAAACAGAGTTTTGGAAGTCGAACAAATACATCGGGAAGTTTTTTGATGAGTATACCAACTTTTATTTTAGCCCAGTGCAAGCCTAAAAATAGCACATTCTATACCAAAGGAAAGTTGATTCACCGCTATGGCACAGTACCCAGAATGTAGCAAATCAGCTCAGTTGCTGCTTACTAGCAAAAGAACTTATATAGAGATACTTAAAATACTAGCGTATATAGGGACGGATTTAGAGCATAATTTTTGGTGGGTGAACTATATAATTGTGTGGCTGCAACTCGTCCTTTTCTTCGCAGAGTGTCACTTATGATGGAAATAATGCATAACATTTGGGGAAAACTCACCACAGTTCTCCCACCACACTGTGAATTCGACCCTGAGCGTGTGAACGTGGAACTGTGCATCTCTTTCTATCCTCGATTAGTCCTTGTTTTGAAGACTAGGTTTTTTTTCAGCTCGAAAAGGAGGTAAAATTATATATAACCACTACTGTATTCAAAGTAGAATTCAAATACCGATTTGAAGTTAAGCTGAAGTGAGATTCATTACGAGGTTTCCTACTTTTTCAAAGAAAAAACACAGAAACTTCAAATTTTATGGTGAGTGATTTTAACATTCGAAAGAATATTCTTTAGTATTTATTTTCTGAAGATTTTCTCTTTCCATTGTTGACTGCGACTGCGACTCAGATGATCCATCCGTTGAGTCCAATTTTCGACGACTGGTTCGAGCATTTTGATCCAAGGCTTGAATCGAAGCAGGATTGTCCGCATAGATTTTAGACTTTATACTATATATATCCACAGAAAAAAGACTAACGGTGTGATATCACACGATCTTGATGACCTTTCGTCTGATCCACGACGTGAAATTATCTGCTTACCGAAGTGTTCTGTTAATAAATTCATTGATTGATGCGATGCGTGTGAAGTGACACCGTCTTTTTGAAACCAATTGTCGCCGAGGTCACGAGCTTCAATTTCAGGCATCAAATAGTCGGTTATTATTGCGCGATAACGGTCGTCATTGACATCATTTTTGCAGGAATATGGACCGATGATTCGTCCGACACACAAATCACTCCAAAGCATTTTTTTTTTTGCCGTTTTTTGTTAAACTAACAGCTCTTGAATCTCTTTAAGTTGCTCTTCGTCCCAAATGCGCAAATTTTGCTTGTTCACATTCCCATTGAGTCAGAAATGGGCCTATTGTTTTACAAATTTGGCTCGAAAACGTCGGATCTGCTTGGAATTTTTCAAGAACCCATAGACGAAGCCATTTCGATTGAGAATATTGATCGGTTTCAGTTCTTAGAATTTTAGATCACGACGTTAAAAGCTCCAATAGTTCAAAGACTATTGAAAAGAGTATCTCTACTCGGATCACCCAACCGTTAGTACCGTTGTATTTCCGTTTGTCTTGTAAGTGATATACTGTACTAAAATGTGACCATGACTTTGGTGATGTGGGTCGAATTTTTTAACACGAAGGGAAAATGAGAACCCGAAGCTGCTCTATTTCACGTATTCTCTGTGTTGCAAATTAAATTTGTATAATCATCATGTAAACAAATTACCTTCTCCACAGCTTCACCACCAAACAACGCAAATGTCGCTATCAATACGAGGCCGAAGAAATGCGCACTTCGCCCATTTACAGTTTCGGGCTCTGCTTGGCCGAGTGCCGCATGTTCTTCGCACTGAAAGTGTGCGGTTGTGTGCCGCATTTCTATCGCAATCGCTGTGAGTATTAAATCAACAACAACAACAAGCAGCAACACACACACCACCACACTAGCACACCAATGCAAGCAACTCTGACACAATTAAGCTTAATGCGAGCCAAAAACATTATATTAATTAGAAACAGAGAAATTAAAATAATTAAAAAATTTAAATGCTTACCGTTATAATTAAAAAGCGTTATGCCGCGCTGAGTTCAAATAACAATACGCCGCAATAATACCGTTATGGAAATATCCGTTTTATTTTGCTTTTATGTATATATGTATGTATGCAGCTATGTATATGTAGGTGTATGTGTGGGTCACTGTGTTTGGCGTTGAAAATGACAAGGCATTTATTTGCTAAAAACCATTGACGCCATTTTGAATATTAAACAAATGTTAATATTTACTCTTTGCCTCCCCGCATTGGCTATTTAATTTTATTTGCGCACTTTTGTGTGTGTGCGTGTTTTTATTTAAATATTATTTTGCAATTTCACAGTTATCTGCGCTGTATTATTTTACGAGAACGTAAAAAACGCTGAAATTCAGCCAATTATTTTGCCATTGCATCATTTAGGCGCCAAAACAGTGGTGTCGCCATGTCACACTTAAGCAACGCCGCCATTTTGCTAATGAAACGGTAAAGTTATATTTGGCAATTTGGTCAGCGCGGATGAGTAAGTTTTTGTTTTTTTTTTTAACACAAAATTTAAACTAGAAATGTAAACTGTTTGACACATACACATAAACACATACTTATACATGAACTTAGATAACGGTATATGCGCCAAAAAGTCCACTAAGCTTAAATCACTGTTAGTTTCGATTACAAAATGGATTAACGCATTTAACGCTTTTACAGCTTAAGTCTTTCTCATTTTATGCTGATGGATGATTTTCGCTATACGAAAGTTACATTCATATAGGGTACTTTTTTTTGAGGTCTAGAATTTGTATGTCAATTGGACCACATAAACTAACATTTATTACTCATTTTATTCTAATGGATGATTTTCGATATATGCAAAATTTATGTACATATAGGGTGCTTTTTTGAGGTCTAGAATTTGTATGTTAAATCGAAAACCTAAACTATCAAAATTATTAGTATTTTAATTTTTACGTGGGATCAATTTTCAATTTAAAAAATATTACCTCGGTTTCTAAATACAAGAAGATCGGAAGAATGTGGCAGCTTTGATTGCTGAGGTTACGTACTTTCGAAAATACACCCCACCACTGATGATAAATTACTCTCTAGAAAATAGCATACACCTAAGAAAACACCCTTTATACATAGTTTAGCTCCAATTGATGTACATACATACATATATGAATATGTGTTATTTATATATACATATACATATACATATATATACTTATATGTAAATAAATATTGAATTGATACGAAAATTGTTCGATTCTTTATCATCAAAGTGAAAAATGGACGAGTTTTACGTGTTTGCGACTTTGATGGACTTGCCTGTTTGGAGGATATAAAAAGTGAGTACAAATATTTTATGCCTAGCAACCACTTAATAAATTCAAAATCGAATAAAAAACGAACTTATCAGCAATAGAATCGAAATTTAGATTTTTTTTCCTTACGATTCACTACATACGTTATATTACATATATCGTTATATATAACGCAACGCCACCTTTCATAAGTTTACAGCCGAAGGAAAACGCTATATATGAAACTAAACATATTGAATAAAATTTGTGTTTTGGTTATAAAATGGTTATATATTTATACATTGGTTATATTTTGGTTATATCTAACAGCGGCAGCCGGAAATTTTATGCTAGAGATATGTAATATGTGGTAGCGAATCGTAAGCAATAAAAAAACTTAATTTCGATTTTTTTAGGTGACGATATGTATCATAAACTTCTAAGTTTCCGTTGTCAGATATAACCAACATATAACCAATATATAATTAACACTCAAATTGTGTTCCAATATGAGTGCTTTCTATTATATCGCTTTTCCTTCACTGGTAAAAGTGATGTTACGTTATTTTTCATTTTAAGTGACGTTATATAAAATTTGAGTTTCAGTATTGAGTTCACTATTTTCCCAATAAGTTGCCAAAATATATTTTTTTGATTCCATATTATTTGGAACTTTGCTTTACTATCAGAGCGTAAAATTTAATTTTTTTTTTGTTTCAGAAATAAGAAAGCCCCAAAAGAGCGAATTTGCCAGAATTTTTTCTGAGAAAACTTTTAAATTTATCGATCCAAAAATTTGTAAACATATTGTGGCATCTTTCAACTGTGATTTAAGGCTTAGTATTAGTAAAAGTATTTATTTGGAAAGGAGCTACAGCCGATCTGCGACAGCTCCTCTCAAACAAGACGGTTTGCGGTGATCCGAACTGGATCTTTTGAAATTAAAAAAACAGAGAAATTTCATTAAAGTAATGTTAAAGCTACTAATTTATAGAAGAATGAACAAAATAAAATTTTTTGACAAAATTGCTGTTTCTAACAAAAATCGATTTTGACCCAAACTTCGACCTTAAATTGTTTAGAAAAAATTTTTATCGTTGAAAAAAAATTTTAGTTTAATTACTAAAAAATATATTTAAGAAATGTTAAATGTTAAAATCTGAGACAAATCATTTCATCCATTTTCGAGTAGTTTTTAAATATTTTAATATAATTCCTTATTGTTTCAAGCATACACCATTAAGAAAGCAATTGTAAAATTTTAGGAAAAATAATGTTTTAAGATCGGCCACTGCGATGCCGTTTCCAGTGACTTGTCGGAAAAAAGATGCGCTCGCGTTCACAGGATAACTTACAGAATCATCTAAAGTGAAAAAATACGTGCGAATACGTAAAGATTTCAGGATTTTTTTTTTTAAATAGTTCTAACCTCAAATACCTATTTAAGATCGGTTAAGTAGTTTCGAGAAAAAGGCTGTATCTACGAAACTATTACGCGGATCGACTTGAAAATTTAGAACCATATTCTGGAGGTGTTATAGAATTTAATGAGATAATAAAATAAGAGAATAAATTGAAACCCGTAAACCCATCCAACCCTTAAAGAACGCGATTATTAATTATCTGGGTTAGAGTCCCAACCATGAAAATATCCAAGCTAATACAAAAGCAAGTAGTAGCAAAAAGCTAAGTTCTGGTACAAACGAACGTTTCATAGTGTTGCAGTTTCCAAACCAGGGAGTTGTATGGAGTTGTCACCCGATTTTCTTCCTTCTAAGCACAAATATACGTCGTTATAAGAAAAACACTCTCTCTTAATTTCATTAAGATAACTCACATATTGGCTTAGGTATGCGATATAAAGTCTTTTGGAAGTTCGAAAATCTTTAGATATGGTATATGGTGACCGCTTCAACCCATATTTGAAACACAGACATATATACTACAATCAGGATATGATTCTCCCTAAATTTCAAGTATATATCTCACACATTGTCCGATATTTTCGGTAAAAAGTCAATTATAAGCACTGGGTCCACGTATTCACTGCATAGGGCCTCAATTAAACAAAGTTTTATTCCGTTATATTAATTTCTTGTTGATTTGTATACTGGAAATAGAAAATTTCTAATCGAATTTAAAATTCTGTTACATATATGGGAAGTAGGCGTGACTGTAGTACGCATTCGCCAATTTTCCCAATGTAATATAGGAATATCACTTACTAAATTTGGTTTGAAATCTCGTAGTTTAAATTTAATGTTCCTGGTTATTTAGTTATTGATTTATCGCGCTTTAAGTAAATTTTAACTGTACCGTTATATGCGGAGTGGGCGAGTTTGTCATCCGATTTCATTTGTTTTCACACTGTCGGTAGCAGCTCTTATAGTATTTCCAAATTTCAACTCGTCTCGTTACCCTGATCATTTACATATACATAAACCTATATTAATCTCGATTATATTTAAATGATCCATACAACCGTTAGGTGAACAAGACCACTATAGTCTGTAGCAACATGTTGCAAGAGTATAATTATTAGCCAATGAAACGCGTCTTATCTGACTCGCTAGAAAATGTTGTCTAAAAAGCGAAGAATCCTTCGAAAGTGATTTTAAAAGCCGACTATTGCTAGAGGAATAGTCCGACTTAGCTTATTATTGAATCATATGCATTTTTTCTGTTAATTCCAACAAAAACACAACAACTTAAGCGCACAGCATAGATTGTGCTCTTCAACGTTCTACATGCTGATATTTTAAGGAAATTAAAATTCATGTTCAAATTATGCAATTTACTCATTTTGCCAGCAATGCTCAAGCTGTGCGTGAGTGCTAACGATTCACTAGCTTTGAACACTTTTCACTTGTCCATTTCCGCATTTTAACTGTACGGAACAGCGTTTTCCACATCTTTCCCTTCCATGTGCACACGAACTTGAATGCACGAAACAAGTGAGAGAGTACAAATTACATTAGAGAAGAAGCACGCTACGGAAGACAGACCGACACACTCCAGGCAAAACACAAAAAACACAAAATACTAACTGAAACAGTAGCGTGAAACAATTGGCAGAGGGGGGAGCAGAAATTAAATAATTCACACATACGATGGTAGAAAAAAGAGGGAGTTGAGCAGTAACAGACAGACACGCTAGAATGTCCATGTTTTTGTATGCATTACCGAAAGGCAGCAATGAGTGCTGGACACGCAGTGCAGATGCACAGCAATATCAACACCATCATATATTAAAGCAAACTTGAAAATGATATTTTTCCTGTGAACACCTGCTGCATGCAACTATGAGCATATGACCTCCGCACACCGGGACGTGCATACTCACACAGCCATAAGGGACATAACTAAATTTTGGCATTCATTGCTGCATATCACAGCCTGGTTGAGTATTTCATACCAAAACACACACATGCACACATACATTCGTGCATGGTTATATGTACATATGTACAATTGGATATGCACATGTCGGATGAATATTCGGAAATGTGGCATTTGGTTCTGATCATACGCATATGGAGTATACTTAGCTCAGGAGTGAGGGAAATAAGAAAAAGTAGAAATGTAATAGTTTTAATTTCACTTTCGCCACCTGTGGCCCCCGCTGCTTTGCATCCTGTATGCTGATTTCGGTGCTTTGGAGGTTTCGTGTGAACTTTGGGGCCGAAAATTATAAGAACAGTTTAGTGGTAAACAGAACACCAAGAGATGAATTATTCAAAACTGTTCGTGGATGTTTGTTTCCTGTTCTTGTATATCCTCTCATGCCTCTCTTCAATAAGTCTCTGTCTTCGGGTATTTCAGATGGGAAATTTACAGTCATTACCCCTATCCTTAAAGGTGGTGGAATGGTTGTAGTCTCCAATTACAGGTCTATTTCTAAACTCTCTGCGATTTCCAAACTTTTTGCTTGCTCTGTTAAAAATAACAATTTTTTTTTTTTTTTTTTTTTTTGCTTAAATCAATCATTAACGTCAATCAGAGCGGGTTTGCCTTTGGTTTCTCCACTATGTCAAAAGGTTTCTCCGGAGTTTGCTGAATAAACAGAAGCCACACGAAACTAAATGGGTCGAATTGGTTGCGACAATATATCGGTTGAAAACCTCACAAAGAATAAATGAAGTATGCGACGATGCAATATTGTGTTGCAGAAGACAAGAGGTGTCAGCCCATAATTCCGACCTCTTTTTACGAATAGCTTTGCATAAACGACGCATAACACTCAAATATTACTACTTGTTGACAGTTGGCCGGTCGAGAGAAATTCGTAGTGCACCACCCCTCGAAACTGTCGACATAACCTTGATTTTTCACCCGCTTTGACGGGATGTCTTCGACTTTGGCTCACTTTTGCCACGATATTTGTCTGTTTCCCAGTCTTCGAGTATAGATCCAAGACTCACCGCCACTAATAATACATAATACATTTCATGACACCCTGGCAGTCGTAAAGCATTCTTTCACAGACGTTAACGCGATGTTGTTTTTCGAAAAATTAGTGATTTTGGAACCAATCGTGCTGTCACTTTTCTTAGGCCCAAATAATGTTTCAAAATCGTTTTCACTGATCGTTCCGATATTCCAAAAATGTCAGTAAAATCTCTGACTATTAATCGTCGAACCTTAAGCACCGGTTCCTTTATTTTATTGACTTATTGATCATCACTTGATAGGAATGGCCGACCTGGACGTGGTTCGTCGTCCACGCGTTCTTTGAATAATTTGTACCTATCAAAAAAAAAAAATGTTCGCGGCAAACAATTATCGACGATGGCCTTTTCCAACATTCTAAACGTTTCGACACCAGAACTTTGATTCCACACACAAAATTTTATGGAACTTCTTTGTTGAATAATTTTACTCATCGTAAAAACCGCCGTATACTAAAAACTTGTATGTGACATTTGGCGCAGAATTTCGACGAATAAATATAAAAGGAATCTCATGTATGTATCGAATAAAAATAAAAGGAATCTCATGTATCCTGAAACCTCCTGGACAGTCATCATGTGTAGGGGTCGGGCCGAAATAAACAAGAACGGGTGTACCTTCGGAGACCATGCTCCTACCCCAGTTCCTTGAGGCCTGTCCTTCGCTTTACCGGTCCCGGAAAGACACAGATGAACTAGCACCCGCCTGGGACCAAGGACCGAAGTGACTGTTTACTGATCCAACACGGGGCAAAGCAAACTCACATCACAGTTTCCATCTTACCAGCGGAGACAGCGCGCTATGTACCGGTGACGTTGTACTATCAGCCGCACTTAACATGGTGAACAGGCGCTGATCAAGAAGATGCCCGTAATGGGTCGGCTGTGGATTTTTTATTGGTCACCATGTCCTAGAATGACGAAGTGATACATTGTTCTATCAGACCATCTCGATTGGCCATAGTCACCGGAGCTTCAGCGGATCTACTAGCTTATGTACCGCTTCCACCACTCTTACCGCTCGTCATCGGATTTTGCTTAAACGTTTCAACATATTTCGCGACTGTCCTGCTACCTGTGGGTAGGGGGGACCCCTCCAGGGTGGGGGGAAACCGAATATACCCGCGGCAAGGTATGCCTGTCGTAAGAGGCGACTATAAGCCATATACACTATGTCAGGCTTTAAAGACCATGTTTTGATGTCAACATGGTCTAAGTCAKATAAGTGCTATAATATTCARCYGGAAGTCAAATTCTAAGCTTTATATTTATATCTCAAAATATAAGGCATTTGTCACAGCTACAAATGCAACCAGTCATTGAGTTTATACGGGAACTCAACTGGCAGTAGCAAATAGTTACAAAGTCAGACCAAAGACTATAACCTGGTACCACGGGGAGCAGTAAGCCCTTGGAGGTAACTCCAATCTKCTCATTGGGTTTGGCCCTTTGGGGAGATTCGTGGTGGCTGTGGTTTATACATAAATGCAGGAAGGGCATTTTGTCCAATGTGGAGTAGCACTGCGGCCGGGTGCCGGACCCAAAGTACGGCAGAGGTTTTAGATGGGCCTCGTACCCGACCAAGGTGACTAGGGTGTCCCTATCTACCCGAACCAATTGGAACCAAGGATTAAATGCAAAATGCATTTATGCTTTGGGGCGCTGATCAACGCATTGTATTGATCTACGTGCTTCTAGCAATAGAAAGCRCMGTRRARTTTAGTCTTTCATAGACAGGTATTCACGTTAAAACACATTGACTCTCTACAGAACACAGGACGAAAGGATCGTGGTAAACCATGTTGTGGAACCACTTTTGAAATAAAGTTAACAGTGTCCCTGTATGAAACTTTCACATTCTCGAAATACAAAATCCCTTCTCGAAATCAATTTCAAATAAACGGTTATTAAATCGGTTATACCTTCATACAATATTAGCAAAAATTAGACTTATCTAAGTCGGGACAAAATTTTTCTGGATTTAACCTATCATGACTAAGCACATTTTTATATAGTCAGTATTATCTTCGGGTATCCTCCCTATCACAAACATCTAATAACGTGGTTATTTAGAAGACTTTCGATGGTTCTAACTATTTTGCTTCTGAGAAACCTGATAGAGCTTTTCGTTAGTCTTTATAATGTCATCTGCTTGGAAGTCTAAATCTAGACACCAATTTTGCTTTTAGAAAGCTCTATTTTTGAAAACAAGTATATTTCAGTTTTTTACTAGACTCAAGAAGTTACGTAAGTTTTCTCGGTTAAAAAACAGCGTTTCTTCAACAACTTTTTCTCATACAAAAAAGGAAATATTTTATTTGAATTATTTATTGTTACAAACGTACACTATTAACAAAGAAACTCTGAAATTTTTGGGAAAAAAATATTTTAAACTCGGCCATTGTGACGCTATGTCAGGTGACCCTTCCTTACAGAATCATCTAAAGTGAAAAAACACTTTTTTGTTAAAACTTTAACTTAGCGCTTGAACGACGAAAAAACCCTGAGAATTGGATTTTTGGCAGACATTTTTACGAAGAAATTAAAATTTCAGTGAAAATTTCGCGACGATTTTTGTTAAATAGTTATAATCGAAGAAGATCCTTCGACCAAGTCTTTAAGAATTTTATCTCAAAGACCCGTGTAAAATTTCATGAAGATCAGTTGAGTAGTTATCTTGCGAACCGACTTCAATTTAGGACAATATTCTAGAGGTGGTCTAGAATTTAATAAGACAATAAAAAATAGATATTTTTTTTAGGGGTTTTAAAATATCTATTTATTAAATATTTATTTCTATCATGGAACTCCTTAATTATAAAGGAGTTAAGTGAGCCCAATAATTAATTTGAGAAACTCTACATTGATTTCATAGTAGCATGTATACATTAAACAAAAATCATACCTAAATATCTTTAAGACGAACAAAAATAAATTCCGTTGCATGACAACCTGATGAAACGATGATAACTGCAGCAAGCCAAGACAATATCAAACTGTTGCTTTAATGTAGCGCTAACGAACATTGCACTTGTTAGTGGAAATAAAATAAATCTCACTTCAAGAAATTTTAATTCGTCCATGTCACTTTTTCTATCCAAATTTCTTAAATGTTTAAAAATACATTGTAAATATTTTATTTTCAATATCTCTTGTCAACATTCTATTTTCAGGAGAAATCATCTCGCTCAAGTCCAGCCGGTATAAAATCGATTGTCATTGCCTGTCAAATTGCGATGACTCCAATTTCTTTGTGCAGTCCCATGTAAGTATTGTAAACGGTTTCATTTTTCAGTTTTCATTTTTGGTATTCACACACACACAAACTTCATATCACTTACCCACATATACACACACATTGCCCACATATGCCATATCATATCACACACATGTAACTAAACTGTATTTGGTAGTGTCAGCGCCAAGTGGAAAGCGCCAATATGGCACATACGGCACCGTTATAACTGCATCATCAGACGAGTACTATCAGTTACTCATGAAGTGATGAAGCAAACCAACGAAAAATAGCGAGTGTTTCTTGAGAGTTAGGTTAAAGAAATTTTTAGGTCGAAATCTCCGAAGCGGGATGTGATATCACATGATCGTGGTGGACAATCGACCGGCCCGAAATATGAAATTATCTGCTCAGCGAAGTATTCTCTCAAGAAATCTATCGATTAATGCGTTGTGTAGGAAGTGGCACCGTCTTGATAAAACCAAAAGTCACGAGATCACGAGTTTCAATTTTCGGTATCATAAAGTCCATTATCATGGCACGATGGCACAGTCGCCATTTACGGTTACGTTTTCACCGGCATCATTTTTGAAGAAATATAGACCGATGATTTCACCTCACCAAACCGTTGTTTTTTTTCTAGATGAAATGGTAGCTCTTGAATCTCTTCAGGTTGCTCTTCGTCTCCAACGCGGAATTTTTGTTGTTTACGTACCCGTTGAGTTAGTAATGGGCCTTATCGCTGAACAAAATTTGTTACTTCGAATCTCCTTGGAACGTGACAAGAGTCCACAGCTCGAAGCGATGCCACTTGGGAAGGTCGAGCGGCTGCAGTTCTTGCACAAGCTTTATTTTGTACGCTTTCAATTTAAGATCTTGGCGTTATATACGCCAAGTCGTTGCATTCGTTAGTCCAAGTTACTGCAAACGATGTCGAATCGACTCTTTACGGTCTTCGTGTAGACTCTCAGCTATGCTATTAGCTCTTCCCAGCGTGCTGGACGTGGTCTATTCGGTCCAATATTATCCAAAAATGAATGATAGGTCTTAAAATGGGCGATGGATGCGATTAGTACACAATAAGCTGATTACGAATAGAAAGTTGCGTTGCTCAATAAACACCCTGTTCTATTTTACCTACAGTTATATGGCAGTCGTAAGCCCGAAAATCAATTCACACACCCGTTTGCCCCATAAGTGACTCGTATAACTGGTATCTGCCGGTGCTACTTTTACCATCGAATGTTGACTTCCGCAAATGCACATCCACGCTCGCAACAATGTGTGCGTTGCCACAAATTTCCCAGTGTTGTTAGCGTGCAATAGTTCGACAACCAGCATATCCGGCTGCTGCTGTTAGTGCCACAATTTGTATGCCGAATTATTGGCGATAAAAATATTTTTGGTCCTCCGCACTTTTTGTCGAATGCATTCCTTCATTCTTGTATTCTTTCTCGCCTGCACACCTCTCTCTGTCTCTCTCTCTCTTTCTTTCACTGCATTGCATACTTTTATACAAAGTGAGAATGTGTTGTAACGGATTTTTATAAGCGCAATGCTCTGTGTATTTGCAATGCGACAATATTGAAAATTCTGTCAGTATTACTGTTAACGACTCGTTCTTTTTTTTTTTTTTTAACACATGAAAATCTTCGTCGGGGTATGAGCATACAAAGCGCAGTGGAAGGAAAATATTTCCCTTCGAAATTGATAGTCTTATTTGAGTACAGTGGCTTTAATACGTTACTTGAATGTGTTGTTGTTGTTGTGAAGAATTGCAATGTGTCAATGAAAAGTGCTGCAATCGAGAAATGCTACAACTTCTGACAACAAGATTATAGAAGTTGCTTGATTTATCATTTTAGGTGTGTTCGTTGTTTGAAATCCGTAAAGGTTGCCAACGCTTCGAAATCTAATAATGACAGCTACTCTTTTCGATTTCCTGCATTCACGTGTATTTTATTCTTATATCATTTAAATTATTACAGCGTTCCAGAGTTTGGTTTTTGGGCGCAAACCTCCAGTGGGGCATTATAGACTATCCGAAAATGCAGCTTAGACGTGATGTGCTGTTCTCATTTGCTGATGTGTTGGGTAAGCGCTAGCTGTTTATGATTCGACGAGTGTTTTAGCCATTCTGAAAACGTTGTGTATTTCTCGACCAGTTTATGCGAAATATTAAATATATGCCTGACGCACTAAGTATAATTAAACTATTAAATAGTAAGTTAAATTAAGTAAATGCAGTTCCATTTTTCATTTTCTCTCCATTATATCTCTTTATCAGTGTTGCCACATGAGAGACTCCTTTGGCACCATACTGTCTCCCAAATCTGTTGCAAAACTTCAACATTTTCTTATAATCAAAATATTGGGTTTTATTTCTCATTAAATTTGGAAAAAATATGTACAAACAAATAAAGCTTAGAAGTCAATTAAATTTAGCCACATGCACTCCCTACCTTTTCTTGAAAGCAATCAAATATTATTAACCACTTGATTAAAAAAATTGTCGCTTTGCAGTTCAGGCGGTCATCACTACAAAAGCTTGTCAAGTGGTCAAAAACTATCTGTGTAATTCGTACTGTTTCGAGATCAAGATTCTAAGTTAAGAAGAATACAAACGAGTTTGTGAGGGCGGTGTGCTCGTTTCGAGGTCTAAACTCTCTAAAAGTATTAAACATGAGTTTTCGTATAGTGCTGTCCTCTCCTCGCTACTATTTAACCTCAATTCGACACTCTCTCAACCACCAAAGGGAAGTTTTATCACCTCATATGCAGATTATTGTATAATATTCACGTTAGACAAAGGTATCGCTGACACTTATTCGAAAGTAATCAGTTATCTTACCGAACTTTCTCGCTTTTCTGCTGAAAAGAGCCTGACATCATCTCCGACTGAATCTACAGTGGGGGTTTAGTTTATGCTTCTCAGTACAGTTACAGTTGTAGGACTATACCCAATTTATACTCTTGCGTCCACGCCGCACACTTTCGATACGTGAGTAACCTTTGTGCAAGAAGCGGTAGCAAACCCGTGTGGACAATGGGGTCACGAATGAAAGAGAGGAAGCATTCCGATAAATTTGGTTTAAGAGTTTACTGAAATCTAATTGCAGCGTCTGTTCAACAAAAGTACGGCATCGGTCTTGAAACAAGTGGCGCGCCATATAAATTTTTATAAACCTTTTACTGCTCACCTACCGAGGTTTACGCTTTATTGGGAACCACCTCATAGAAACCACCCCCCATGAAAAGGAAAAAAAACAGCCGTGGATTAACTTCTCAACGTTGGGCAACACCAAAAGCTCCGATGACTCCAATGGCGACATCAAAATACAGCGACTGCGCTTGCTACATGATGTTATCCGGCTAGAAGAGAACACTCCAGCTCTGAAAGTTCTCAAATCAGTACCCGATGTTGAAAGCAGAGGCAAAAGAAGACCTCCACTCCGTCGAAAAGATCAGCTGGAGAAAGAACTGGCTTCGCTTGGCATCTCGAAGTGGCGCCCAATAGCGAAAAGGAAGAACGACTTCAATTCGCTAGCCTACAGCTCCTGGGGAAAAGACAGATAATAAACATTTTTGGCAACATGCAAGACAAGCGGCCGACCGTTCATCAACTACTCTGCACTGAAATGGTCGCCTAGATGTTGTCAAATGCAGACAAAGAAGCTTCAGACGTATCATAATACTGCACTACATACCATTACAAGATTTCTCTTGTCTTGTACTGTCGAACACCTTCATAGTGAGGTTCCCATGCTTCCGGACAAGGAACAAAATACACTTCTCTTCAAGCAGTTTGTGCTGGGATAATTTCGCAGAAACCGGAGTTGGAGTCAAACCACCACCCCAAGTAGACTGAAAACTCGAGTTGCCTCGATAATCTAGAGTGACCCTAGTGCAACTTCATTCTCGGTACTATAGCAGGTTAAATTCCTACTTAACCAGAATCGACCCTCAGATACAAAATAAATATTTTTGGTAAAATGAGTCACAGCTTGAGTTTAGCCTCGTTTTGCATGTCCAATGAGTACAACTCTTCTAACACTCCCTTCGCTATGGTCCGACACCGTCGAAGCATCACGTTTCCTCTGCCTACTGTTAGGTTACTTCGATAACAACCAACTTGAACTTGAAAATGAAGAAACAATCCGACCATCTTAGATATACCTACCTCACACATACCTTATATTTTTTGTCCTACCATAAATTCTATCACATAGCTTCCAATGCATACAGATAGTACAAATTCTCAGAAAAAACTGATGGCGCAAGTGAAATTTAAGCTTCATCTAAAACACTTAATATTTCTAGTTAATGACAGAAAGGGCAGTGGTGGTTCTAAAAAACAGAAAATTATGTCAAGGGAAATAAATATATTGTAGTAATCAGATCAACAGCAACACATATTCGTGATGAACTCCACTTGAAAGCTTAATGTTGTTCAACTGGTCATTTTCTGAAACCGCGCTTGAAATCAATTATGCTCAAAATATGCGAGCGGCTTCCTCAGTCAACAGACAACGGTCAGCGTAGCATTTTGGTACGTGAAAAAATGCTCACTTTAAAAAGCAAAACGACAAAATCTACGGTTTGGTGGGGAGCCTCCTGAAAAGTTGTTACACCTCCACATTTCTTTGAAAGAAGACTTAAAACTAGGACAAAAGTTTGCCAACATGATGTTTTAGAACGTGAGATAAGATAGTTAGTTACTCTCTTCGATGGGGAGCAGATACTGCTCTAATACATAAATCAAAAATCAACGAACAGTGGCTTAAAAAAATATACCTTGGCTGTCTTAAAATCCTGATTTGAACCCACTGAACTACAGTTTGTGGTCAGAGTTGAATTTGACAAAGGAGCGCTGTTTGTGTTGTTGTTATTGTTTGATGGCTTGGTGAGTTCAATCGAGATCGTAGAATATTCTAAGACTAGTTTCATGAAAGTCATCAAAATCAGTTATTATTCCGGAATCTTATAGACATTAGTGAGGCTAACAACATTTAATATTGCAAGAACATTTGACTGTAAAAAAATGTGTTCACTTTGAATGCAATAGTAATGTATAGACGTGTTTGGTGTCTATGACATTGTTACGAGTGACCGAGTGTAAACGGCGGCCGACTATATGGGCGTTTCCAGATGAGCCGGATGAAATAAAAGTTCTTCTACACGAAGCATTTACCAGCAAATGGTTTCCAGTTTTTTAGGAAAACTGAATATGTTCCAACCATGCCAATGGAATACGCAGAGCTGTAACTTCTGAGTAGCACACAACCATTTGTTTGACAGTCGTCTTTCAAGAAATAATTAGAAAACTAATCGCCGAAGATGGATTACTCTTCGCCATAACAAGACAAGCATTTTTAAATACTAAAAGCATCGATTTGATGAGACATCCACCGTAAAAGCCTGACATGGGACCGAATGTCTAATTTTTAACCCAGTACGAAAAAATAAACTAAGCGGTCGGTGTTTCTCGACATCTAAAGAGGGGGTAAAAGTCTGTTTTGGAGATACCTCAATCTGGGTGACAAAAGTGACTCGGCAGTTGGTTCGACAGCATGCCAAAGTGTACAGATGTTAATTGAGAATTTTTTGGAAAGCAATAAGCGATTTTCGATGAGTTTTTTTTTCTGATATCTAATCTTGAAATATATGCGGCAACCCTTGTATATTATTAAAGATTATTTCATAGTTCAATTTTCATAACACCCTGAACTTGTAGCCAAACTTATGGTAAGACTAAGTATAGTATAAAATAATTGAGTTTCTGATGATAGTCTTTGTTAACATATATATCCAAATTATAGTATCTCTTTCCAGTTTATATTGGCGGTCTAATTGGCTTTTTCCTGGGTTGCAGTGCTCTAAGCTTCACGGAGGTCATCTACTATTTCACCGCCCGCCTTGTGAAGAGATTGTTTTGGACATAAAAAGTACCACAACATAATATCATAACATAAAACGAAACAAGCGTACTTATAAAAAATAAAATTAGTTAATGAAATTAAAGCCTTAAAAAGCACAAAAAAGCTCTGCTGCTAAAAATGGCGTCATTATGGCGACCACAGACCAATTTGTTTACGCACAAAACAAATGAACGCACGAGTTGTTTTAAAATTACAATAAATAAATATCAAGTACGAGTATGTATATACAATTTATACTTACACACATACCGTTACGTTTAAAATTAAGCTTTCTATGTAGCTTTGGCCCCAACTACCTACTACATGCTGACATGTAAAAATTAACGAACCGCTGCCTTTACTACGCATGCCATTCGAGGACCGCGGTTAATGCCGGTTATTTATGCCGGAAACGTCGCCAGTATTTTTGGCTTAATGCTGCAACAACAAAAAGTACACATACAAACATATATACATATAGTATAATATTAATACGGACGCCTATTTATTGACTATAAGCCCAGAAAATTGTTGAGCAAATAAACAAATCAACATTCAACAGAAATTGTGGCACCACAATCAACTTTCCGTTTTATTGATACAAAATTGTTTGGAGAGTGAGGTTAGAAAACCATTCAATACCCCCATAGTACTACCACAAAAAGCCCATGCCATTAGCAAAGTGACTGTGGAAGAAAGAAGAAAAACTAAATGACCACGCGTGGCATCACTGTGGCGTCACCAAAATCAAATGTTATATGGCAGCAGTAAGAGCAAGCTAATAGGGAGCAGAATGTATATTGCCTTTCGATACATACGTACATCCGACAAATTGCCAGATACAAGTCATAAATGACAAAGGGTAGAAATCTGCAAAGGTTGTACAACTTCCGACCAATGGAATTTCACTTTCAACATCAACAAGCCCACGGGTCGAAGGACTTTGATTATTCATAAATGGAGAACGTCGAAACCGTCAGTCAAGTTGACAGTAGTGACAGCGTCAATGTTGAAACTAGAAAAATACATTGCTGACAAAGGCATTGCATGTTTCCTGTTAAAAAGGGTGTTTCACAAGTTCAATACATCAATATATGTAGATATGAATAAGCTATAAAATAATGCCGAAGTAAATAAAAATAAAAAATAAATATATAATAATAAATTAGTTTAATAATTTTTCAATAAAGACGCTACAAAAGTAGACCGATAGGCACAGCAAACGTCGTCAAACTTTTTCCCACTCTTTTCACATTTGTCTTCAGTAAGATTCGCCATTTGATAATGGAAAGATATTGGATCCAACATTTAGACGAAATATTAAAATTTACTACCGAAGTGCGAAGTCAGTAGCCTCAACTTTAAGAGTGCTACGTACAATTTGTGGTCGTCATAATC
Organism: Bactrocera latifrons; assembly: GCF_001853355.1. Lineage (NCBI taxonomy): Eukaryota > Metazoa > Arthropoda > Insecta > Diptera > Tephritidae > Bactrocera > Bactrocera latifrons. The sequence continues at coordinate 1,205,620 of NW_017537279.1, forward strand.
ATCCTGCCAGATCAAAAATTGAGCGTCTAGTGGAAAAATCTGAATCCACAGGCATATTAAAAAAATTATCTCGAGCCAGTGAGACAAAGAAGGGCCCGTAGTATCGAGAGTATTGCTGCGACTAGCGCAACAATTGAGGAAGACTAAAATCAGTTTTCCACACGTGGTTCTCAAGCGTTGGGCATCGCAGTGACGTCCTTGTGACGAATTTTGCGAAAAGTTCTTGGCCTACATTCTTCAAACGTCAAATTTACGCTAGAACTGAAGCCGCTTGATCCCCAAAATCGTTATATATTCGCGAATTGGTCTGAGCAACAACTTAAAAATGATTCGGATTTTCATCGAGAAATCATTTTCAGGGATTAGGCTCATCTCTAGCTGAATGGCTTCTTCAATAAGCAAAATATGCGTTATTGGTCAAGCAGCAATCCATGAGTCACCATCACGAAAAAAATACGAGTTGGTGCGGTTTTGGGCAGGCAACTTAATTGGACCGTACTTCTTCCGTGATGAACAAGACCGGCAAGTTACAGTGAATGAGAATCGCTACCGCATATTTTTGACTCGATTTGGATGGTATGGACAACAGAACGACGCAAAAAAGCCACAAAGCGAATGTCACAACCGATTTATTGAAAACCAAGTTTGGTGAACCTGTTATCTCACGAAATGACCAGGTCAATTGTTCGCCTCAGTCATGCGATGGCCTATGCCAAAAACTCAGCGACGATTGATGAACTTCGTACGAATATCGAACAAGAAATTACAGCAGCATCGGCCGATTTATGCTTAAAAAACCTTTGTCTCGAATCTATAAAACCTTTGTCTCGAATACTCCTAAAGCCGACTCAGCCTAAGCACCATATAGCAGGAGGGGAATAATAAAGGACTTCTAGAGTTTGGTCTTTGTTCGTCGAGTGAGGAGTTTACTTTTCAATTGCTTTCTCAGTCCGAAGTGAAGTAAGTTGGCAAGAGTTGTTCAGCGTTGAATTTGATTGATATCTCTAGTAATTTTTGTTTTATTTAAAAAGGCTGCACGGTTTTACAGTCTCGTTCTTTTTTTTTTTTTTTTTTTTTTTTTTTTTTTTTTTTTTTTTTTTTTTTTATTTTTGTTTTTTTTTTTTTTGAGATTTTCGAAATGTTATTGCTTAGATAAGCTGGAGTCACAACTTATTTAAAGAATGTATAAATTCCAAGTCACTCCCAGAAGTCTTAAGAGTAACGCTAAGCGTCTGCCGAGGCAAACCGTTTACTTTCATAATTTTTGATTTCTTTCTCATGGCTTGAGCCCACAATTTTTTAGCGCCTCACTTAACCAACTCCACTGCATCATTCTTAGACATCAAACTCACCCTGTTTACTTTATATATGTAAACATATATATTATATATAAACGGACCTTAAAGTTCCGCATCATAACATTGTGCCCCCACCATGCTTGTACGCAACCGAAGGAACTGAGCCCATCAAGACAACAATAACCACCGTTAACTTGCGTAATTTCTGCCTTGTCATCAATTATTGACGTAACGGATTGGCCGATTACGATTGATACAGTCGAGAGTATGTCTAATACAACACCAATAACAACAAGAAATAATAAACAAAGCAAAATATGCGGAGCAGCAAAAAACATTAAGAAAAATAACAACAAACAATGCTATGAACTATATACATACATATTATTGAACCAGGAAAAGTGTGTTAGTGTGCGTGCCGAGTTACACAAACACACACTCAAATAAACCGACATCCAACTGCCAACTGCCAACTGCCTTCGGCCATTTTATTACACAAGCGTCCCCTCATCAGCCGACACTCAAGCAAGCAACCGTTCAACCAGGCCACGTTGTGCCACATTCCACGACATCACACCACTTTTGTAGGTTTATCGAGCCACTTGATATATAGATGTATTTTACTTAATATTTATGATTGAATGAAATGACAACATCAGCACTTGTCATTTAGTAGCAATATCGACAGGACTAGTGGCAGCTGCATGGCCGGCATGCTTAGTCATCTACCAACGCAGCGCTTAGCAGACGCGCACGGATGGTCAGTTTGTGGAAGGATGGATGCTCGCTTGCGCTGGCCGTTAACGCTGGCCGCTTAACGGTTATCGAGGGATCATATCCTAAATTATTCATAACATGGCTACTTACAACGATAATTGTTGACCGATTGTCGCTTATCTGATGACTTCGAGTGGCCGCTTGTTTGCCATAATTCTTTGACATTTTCGTTTTGATTTTGTTTTGGTAGCATTACTGTCTGGTCGTGTTGTTGCTGATGTTTCATAATTTTTATGGGCTTAATGTGCGATAAGCTATACATAAGTGCATATAAAAGTAGTCATAAAGTGAAATTGAATATTTTTTGTAACTTAAGCTCAAATTAAATGATAAGACTTTTATTGCGATAAGAGTTCAGCGAAAGAAGAAGTACTAGTGAATGGCCTATGGATTGAATTATTTATTTAAAAAATCGGTGCCTGTATATAATGAGGTTTCCTTCCGCTGCCGCAAGACTTACATCCTATTCCCATTTGTATTTTTGGCTTGCCAAAATCCAGTGGTTTACCGTCACTAACCATCATTATGACGAAGACAGAAGATCTTTCGCCTTGTCCTCGTTCACAAACGCTTCACTTCTTTATCCAGTCTGTATAAAGTAGAATTAACGGTCCGATTATTGAAACCACGATATTAATACCATCGGCGTACGGCAGTAGCTGTACACTCTCATAGAAGATTGCACCTACCCTATTTAACTGTGAACCTCGAATGATTTTCTTCAGCCCTAAGTTTGTAACTTCTTAAACTAAGGACTGCTAAGGACTGCTAAGGAGTCCTATTGTCTAGAATCTCTCTTGATATCGAACGGCTCGGAGAGATCCATTCTGATCTAGACGTCAGCTTTAACAGCCGTATTATCTTTGCATGGATACCAACTTCAGACAAAGCGGCATAGACGCAGACCGAGCTTTCGAAAATCACTTTAAAATCGACAAAAAAGTAGTGTCTGTCACAGATCTCAAGAACTGGCGTATGGTGAAAATCTAGTCGATAGCAGATTTTCTAAAGCCACACTGAAAAGGTCCAATAAATTTGTTGGCGGTTGGCTTCTGTCTTTCACACACTCGAACCTCATCACAGTCGTACAATGAAGCATCTATTCCATCGTCATCGATTAGGGAATCGGCTTTTTCATCTTCAGATATTACACTTTAACTGCCGTTCAGCAGACTGCAGAAGTGTTCTCTCCATAAGTATGCCATTAGATCACCTGTTTGAGTTCTACAAGAGTATGCTCCGGTCTTGAAACCTTCCGTTAGTCGCTGCCTCTTTTCGCAGAGTTTTCGAGCATTATCCCTGTCGGCTAGCTTCTCAAGCTCTTCATACTCACGCACATTGACCTTTTTATTTTTTTGTCTGCTTATGCGTCTCGCTTCCTTATTCACCTCTCGGTATCTACCCCACCCCCTCGTGTTGTTGTCGATCGCAACATTGCGAGGTATTCTGTATGCTTTCTCTCCACTGCAACACGACAGTCCTCATCGTACCCGGTGTTCTTTCAACCTTTCCGAAAACTAATGTTTTGGCGTGCAGTTGTCAGTAAAGAGCTTGAAATGACGGGCCCGGCGAAGTCGATCAGCTTCAACACATTTGCAAAGATTTGGCCATGGAGGCTGAATTTTCCAACAGTTATCATCGTTAGTCATAAGTGCGGTCTAAAGAGGCAACTTTGGTCAACTTCTCTTCCAAGAAGGCGTGGGCGCAATTCAAAATTAAAAATTGTCAGCCACCGTAGTGAATGCCAGGGCTCGAGGGCTAAGCCTTTCTCTCACAAAGATTCCCACACTTTATAAGGCTGCAGTAGTAAATGTCACAATAACCCGCTCGTCTCCGCTTTTTTTGGACGGCGGTGATGTCAGGCTTCACTTTTACGAGAGCATCGACCAGCCGGGCAGCGGTACCTTTCCATATGCATGCCCTTAAATGATAATCTTTATGTTGTTTGCTGTGGTGTTCATCAAAAATGAGTTATTTTATCCCGGGCTGTTGTCTCTTTTTAATTGGGAGAGGTTTCTACGTGGCAAGATGAAAACACAGCGCACAACCTCGATACCCGAGCAAGTAGTAAAAAGTTTTATACGCATTTATATAGCGAAACGCTTGTTTCAAGACCGACGGCTACTCGCTGCCGCACTTCTACTGGACAGACGCTTCTCTTAAACCGAATATGTCGGAGTGGCTCCGTTAAAGTTTTCTCTCCTTTAGCCATGACCCCAGGCGACCCACAGGTAGGTTACCGCATCTTACAGAGTTGCTCACTTTTTTGGGGTGAATAGCCAAGACGCAAGAGAAGGAGTTTAGTACGGTAAATCTAACAAATATAACTGCTTACCCAGAACCATGATTGAGTTATCCAGGCAGTGGAATAATTGTTCATTAAACTATATACTGCATTTCCAGGAGTGCAATGGTATTATATCCATAAGATTAATCACACTTAAATCGCCATCACACATAAAATTCTTCAAACATCAATTTCGACCATAGTTAGTGTTGCTGTGTTAACGATTGCCCACAACCCTGTTTGAAGAAAAGGTAAGGCAAATGTCATCGGAGCCACATAAAGGTTCACTGTGTGCACGGTGTCGTGCTATAGCAAAAGAAGTTTGAGATAATTAAAATACGTGGGTGGAGTCATTCGGGGTTCTGGTGGAAGTGAATGGTGTCACAAGAACATTAATCCCCACTGCGGGGTCGATAAAGATGTTAATGTACAATAGAAAGACTGCATCCCTTCGTCTATCGGGTACAGTGTTCTTCATTTTATACAACTGAATGTCTGATCTATATTCAGCCTTACAAACCTTAATTATTAACAATGCATCCTTAGAACCTGCCGCAGAGGTACATTTGCAGCTGGGTTACAGAGTGAGTTCGAAACTCTAAGTTGTCGTTTCATTACTGGATTATCTCAAGAAGGAGCCTTCATTACACTACTTTCTTCCAAGATCTTTAAATAAAAGCTTCTTATGACAATATATAATATTTTGAGGCGAAAAAGGACGATTTCCATTAAATCTTGTATTATTTGCGGCAACGTAATTTAAGCAGTTGAAATTTCATTTCAAACGTCAGCTAAAGCATTAATAAATTACATGTGCGAGACCAATTCGCTCACATGTGAGTAACGTAAATGGATATTTATTTGTTTTATGCACGTAAAATAAAAACTTTCGCCTGTTAATGTACGTCATATCCACACAATTATAGCAAACTGAACTTTAATTTGCGCAGTGGCACGCTCTGCTGCCAACAACCGCAGCGTGTCCAGCATCCGAGTCATATCGGTTGCGAAAAATAATCCTATTCCAGCCAAAACTCCATTTAGAATGGCCAGTGGAGAAACTTTCTAAACTGTCGAAAAACTTTTCGGTCACATGACGCCCCACCCAACTACTCACTGCTCACTTTTGGGCGCAAAACTAATAAAGTAAAAAAAAAAATGGAATGTGACAAACCGCACGCCTATTGCAGTGCCCTATATCGCAGGGTTCTACGAGCGGGATGTCGTTACAGCACCCACTCACATACACACACACGTACACATCACCATATTTCGTCGTTTCTGGGACAAACGCTGGCTTGCCATGTCGCATTTTGTTGCATGTTGCCCGCTATTTGAATGTGTGTGTGTGTGTGTGTGTGTGCGTTTGTGTGCTCACAAGCATTCGGCGAAGTTTTGAAACAATTAAAACAATCCTTTTGCTGTGTTGCATTCCACACGAATGGGTCACTTGGCAAATATTTATGATATGCTCGCAGTCCCTCCTCTCTTTCGCTCACTCTCTTCCAGCTTTCACGTTTATGCTTGAGGTTTTGCTGTCTGTACGTACGCATATGCAAGTGTATGTATAGGTAAGTATGTTTGTTTGTGAACTTTGGTCACATTGCGGTGTTGTTGTACGAAAAGCGGGTTAACGGTTCAAACACAAAGTGTCACTAAATGCCAGAAGGTCGGTCATATCACTTAATTTTGCTCTGGAATTTTGGGACATTCAAGCAAGTGTTGCAAAGAAAACGGACAAGGAAGGTGAGTAAAAGAAATGAAGAAAGTTGGAAGGACTGAGCGTCTGACGTCTATGCTTTGTGTAGACAACCGTTATTAATGTTTAAAGGCTTTAATTGCATAAGTAAACACCAGTAAACCTATACATACCACTTGTACGTGTATGTGTTAGTATGTAAATGTATGTGTGCCCCATAAAATTAATATTATATTAATAGTGTGTGAACAGCTATAAATTAACAATCACTTTTTGGCTTCAACTAATTGACATTTGACCCAAAGTCACCAGCCTACAAATGCTGCGCATACACATTGTGACAAAAAAGCACCGGGAAATTGTAATTAAATGATATGATATTTAAAAAAAAAATGTATTTTTCTAAGTTTATAGGACCGTTCTTAGTTACTCTGTCCAATATGAGCGCGATCTGTCGGCCAGTTTGTTTACAGCCGCTGGTTAAGTCGGTACACCTGAGTATCGAACAAGGACTTTAACTCAAATTTTGTATTTTTAAACAAATTTCCCGTGCGGAGCCGTTGCGAATGTTGAACAAGGTTTACCGTAATAGAGTTTTATCAAAAACACAAGCCTACGAGTGCAGCAAAGCCTTCAAATGCGGTCGAGAGATCGTTGAAGACATGCCTCGTTCTGGACGACTTTCATTTCGAAGTCTTAACTTTATTTAAAAAGTGAACAATGTGATAATGGTAATTGTCAGGCAAATGTTAAAGAGATGGAAAGCAAGCTCGACATCTCTCGGGAGTCCGTTCGAATGAATTTGGTGGATTTTTTGAGTGTGAAACGCGTTCTTTCCGACTCGTTCCGATAAAGCTGAATTTTTTTTTTTTTCAAAAAGAGTACCGTACAAAGGTTTCTTTGGATATGCTTGGTTGCGCAAATTCCGATCCCACATTCATGGAGGGCAATATAACTGACGTTGAGACTTTGGTTTATGAGTTTGACATTCAAACAAGTCAACTGTCATCGAAATGGAAGGAAACCCAGACCCCACACCGAAAAAACTATGCCAAAGCCGCTCAGAAATCAAGTTGATGCTCATTGTTTTTTTTTTCGATATTCGTGCTTTGGTGCATCATAAATTTCTTCCAGAAGGACAGGCGGTCAATAGAGTTTTTCTACTTTTCCATATTGAGAGGTTTGCGAGAGAGCAACCGTCGAAAACGGCCGGAATTGTGGTAAAACCATTCATGGATTTTCAACAATGATAATGCATCATGCATCGAGCCACGACTGTGATCGAATTGAAAGCCAAAAACACAAAGAATACCATCGATTAAACGCCAGGTTTGGCTCCGTGTGAGTTTTTCTTGTTCTCCAAACTGCAATGGCCGCTCTGTGGAACCCGTTTTTCAGTCGATCGAAGAGATAAAACAAACTTCGTTGAAGGAGCTGACGAACATTCCAAAAAGTGTTTCTGAAAAGTTTTTCGAAGACTGGAAAAATCGTTGGCATAAGTGTGTTATGTACATGTGGTGGGGAGTACTTTGAAGGCGACAAAATAAATATTGATGAATAATATTTTATTTGCAATTTCCGGATACTTTTTTGTCACAATATAGAATATAAAAGGTACACAGTTATGTACCTAAGGATGTAAATTTTGACACGGAGCAGTCAACCCAAACTAAATCAATTTATGTTGTTTGAGTTTAGTGAATATTTGTTGAGGTAACGAAAGGAATATGTCAACACACTGTTAAGTTGTGGAGTGAGCATGTTAAGTAAGGTGGTTTGAGGTAAAAATAAATATTTTGAAACACTAAAGCTAGCAACGTAACTTACTTATGCATTTTGCCAAAAAGACGTTGATACCAACAAAATAATTTAAATTAATTGTATAACTTTTRTATAAGAATAATAACTAACTATAACTTTGTTAGTAAGACGAACACTAACAACGTCATGAAAGCGGAGCATCCTAGTTTTATACCTTCCATTGGTATTTTAAACATGTTTATATATATCATATTTTAATAATGAGTCGATCACGCCTTGTTGAGAATCATTTCTAAAATGCATTTGTCTAGTGATTTGTAAAATTTTCCAATATTATTTAAGTAAATTGATGATCAAGCATTTTGCATATTAATTCAACTATTTTCTCTTTAGGCACGACTCAAAAATTTTGCGAGTCAAGCATACTCACACCCTTTCTATTATTTAAGTATAATAGTGATGTCAGGTGGAAAAGGCGCTCACAGTATTAAATGAACGTTTTATCCTTCAATATCAGACTACCCCTGGGCAAAGTTTCAAAAAAATTTTTAAAATGGAGTAAATAGTTTCCAGTTCGTTTTTACACCCAATTGCATTCAGAGGGCTTCCCACACTGCTCACACGATTATGTTGTAGTCCCAACTGATGTTTCTCCTTCCGCAAAATTATGGAATTAATATACATATGTAGGCATTCATCGGCTTTTCCAAATTATTTTTGTTTTCATTTCAAAAGACAACAAAGCAGACAACAATCAAACTTGAAGCCTATGTGCTCCGGTGCAATTGTAATCATGTTTCTTTTCGGGTAATCTTAAGTTGTATTTCTGCAGTGCATAATAGTTAACTGTTGACTCTTAACCCTTTCTCACAGTATTTACCCGGATCTTGGTGGTCGATTCGACAATATTCAAAACAAAGCCATTACAGCGTCATTTCCAGCAATCCCTCAGAAAAATGGCATCTTCGTGTTGACAGCAAAATTTCTTAAAGGATGAAGAAATAAAAAGAAAAGGAAGGTGAAGGTGAAGGTGTTAGCAAAACTTTATATTAAACTAGCCGGGCCAACATCGGCACATATACGAGTACATATGAGAACTAAGGGAATTATGAATCCAATTTAACCCACTTTTAGCACAATATTCTTATCAATAAAACATTTTCCCCAAATTTCAATAATACATCTCATAAATTGACTGATATTTTCGGTAAGAAGTCAACCATACGCACTGGTGTCCTCATATTTGGCAACTATTGACGAGTTATAGTGCAATTTCGGCAAATTTTAGGTGTAAGATCAAGTAGCTGGATTTGCATGCTGGAAAGTGAAAGTATCAATTTTAAACTGTGTATATGGGGAGTAGGCGTGGGTTTGGTCTGATTTCATCCATTTTTACACCGAAACGTAGGAATCGTTGAAGTAAGTCCCGAGATATGTATTGTCCTCTAAAAATGTTCAAACCTAAGGTGCCCCTTTTATTATATCTTAAGTTAGTGTTTAGTTATGGGATTTTATAAGTTACAGATTAATAGCTAAACATCCATCTATGAACTGGTCCTCACTGTTTTTGTCAAGGAACATGTCTACCAACTTCCATTAATATATCGAAGACCGGGAAAAATCTTGGCAAACGGTTTGTAAACACAGTTTCGAGAAAAGCGCGGTTAAAGTGTTAAGTGACTGACTGCGAGCGAGTTAATATCGTTTACACGATATGAGTTGTAAATATATTTTGAGCTGCACCAAAGGTGTACTTTTATATTTATGGCTTACTTGTTACATATATCTTCCTGCTGTTTATACTAACTCTTGTTTACTTACATATGTATTACTAGTTGGTAGTTTGTTTAACTGGTTATTTTTATGTATTTCCTTTCGGCTAAGATAAAATGGATATGGAGCTGGTAAGATAAATAGACAATTCGATATTCTGAACAATGAACGATGAACTCCCCACTAGACCATCTGCATATAATCGTCTCGATCGAAGAATCCGCCATTAGCATTAAACACTTAACCTTCAACTGCTCAGAAATTCGTTTACGAAACATGTGACACGATTTTGAAAGAATTGCATGTTGTCTATTTATCACCGCCAAACTTATGTGAACTTAGCGGCTTTGCAAACAAGTTTGAAACGTCGGAGCTCTACTCAGCCAAAGACCCGGTGGAATACTTGCCCACAGTGCTAAAATTACTTTTTTCAGTTAAAACAAATCGGTTTTCTACATTACATGAGCGGTTTTTAATTCAAACGATACTTTGGTTTACAACAATTTGATTTATTTCTGCGAACATGGATTGTAAAGTAAAAAAATAATGAAAAGAAAAGAAAATTATAATTTTAGCTTAAGAAAGTAATCAAATTAACTTTTCATATATTTCTTCTCTTTATAAAGCTTTCAATGCAAACGATAAAATCTGGATTTTGTATTAGCTAAGTGCACAACCTAATGCAGGGTGCATGAGAGACGCGAAACTCGAGAAAAACACGAGCTTACTAATTTAACTTTTCGTATAAAATTTAATGATTAACGTTAACAAAAAAAATTTTCTTAATAATTTTTATACAAATATAAGAAGTTAGAAGAAAACAATTAAAATGATCATAATAATAATTAATCAACGTTATTTTTCTCACAACAATATGGCATCACCTTTGCTATATGATTTTTTGACAACTGAATGAAAGATTTTTGCTTTGTGGTGTTTTATTATCAATTCGAAAGTGTGTGCGCTGGTGCGCTTTTTGTTAAATTTTTGCAATATTTAATATAAATCTGTGTGAATTACAATATGTGAAAGACGCCAACAAGTTTTCCAAAAGTTGCAAACAAAGTAAAATAATAATGCGAATGAACGAACGCAACATTTATAGGTGAAAATCAAATTGCAACACTCCGCCCAATACAAAATTCGCACCAACAATTTGTGTGAAAGTGAATAAACTCAAACAGCGGACAGACAACTAGAGCAGCGCCAACACAACATTAAAATTACGTGGAGATATACAAAAAAATAGTAATAAATAATAACAAAATTCATTTGGCATTATGAAGCGGCAGCGGCCGCCGTCATGGCTGCGTCTATCACTTCGACCCCTCCTCTGGTTGCACGCATTTCAAGCACTGTGGAATTATAGTATAGCCATACACCTCACAGGCACTTTTCACACGGACGACTTTTTTAAAGTGATCACCAAATTTGGTTTCCAAAAGGCCGAAGTGTCAATACCACATGGTGGCTCATTTGGCTACATATATGGCAATATTACAGCAACAGCAAATACATTTGTGCAGCCCATTTCGTTGGTGGTGCTAGACAAGGTGGCATTTGTTGATTTCTATAGCAATCGTAGTCATGTGGACCATGAGTTGGCGTGCCAACGCATGTTTGCGCATTTGCAACCTCTAATCTATGATGAGACATGCAACAAGCAGGGTAAACGTGATTATGTACGTCGTGTACCATGTCCATTTGGTCAGCTATGCGTTGACGAAGATACGCCCAGCAATGTAATACCACAGCGACAATTTACCTACACTATAAGTGAGGTGACGGAGCCGAGGTAAGATAGCAAAGACGTAAAGTGTCAGTTATTGATAAGATAACTGAGATTTTCTAGGGAATGAAGTGAGCATAGTGAAAAGTGTTAAATTAAATAGAGCTGGAGTGGATAGTTAATAACTTGAAAAAATGTGATTGTATAAAAGTAATTATATTTTTTTACATGGAAAGCAATTGCATTTTTATTGTTTTAAAGCGTTGTTGCTATTTTTTCATTGCACTACTGCACACATCATAAATACCTGCTAGACAACATTTTCTGCTGCTGTATACCAATCTTATCACGTGTATTTGCCACGCCGATCTTATTATGATTTCAGCACATTCTGTTCCAGTCGCAAAAAATATTATATTTACTTTCTAAAATAAAATCACAGAGTGCTTTCTGCCATTGCTGTGTTCTTTTCATATAAATTACGTTACTGAGATAAGATAAGCAAGTACAAGTACTTTTACTCTTACAATAGCAAGGATTGGTGATGTTGCTGCAATTGTTATAAAGATTTTTATACACGCAAAACATTATGCCTAAAAATTTCAGCAACTTTACGCTATTATTTTAATTATATACATTTATATTGATTATTGGTTAATTTTGCCTAAAACAATACTCTTTGCAATTTTGCCACATCTGCTCTTGCATGCTTTAATTTATGTGAATGTTTGTTTGTTTATAGCGCTGCTATGAAAATGTATCATTGTGTTTATAAGTGTGCTTGTTGGTTGAACTCCATTGAGAGTTCAGCAACCATCCAATTGCTTCGTACACAGGCTAATGAAGCAATTGGACGCATACAAGAAGTTGGTTGTCCGGCAAAGTGTATGGCTGGCAGTTTAATAAAACTATAATTTTTTTTTCCATTGTGTATTAATGTACATATGTACTTACATACGCTTGTGTGCTTTTCAACAATTGTTTTTTACTACTGTTTCTAGAAAACGTTTGGAAATTATTTACAATACCTTTTATTGACGTGGACGCTTTCTTTGCTTCGTTTAATTTTTTTTAAGTGTTTTAAGCATGAAAATTGATATTTTTAAGTAATTAAAAATCTACAATCACAACACACTAACATACTATTTTTTCTTATAGATTCTGGTATGTGGCACTCACGTCCTGCTATCGTAACCGTACCACATGCAAATGGCAAGCATACGATCATCTCAAAAGTCATTATGAACTTAACTATGATATTTACGTTGTGAACACGCATCCCAACAACTCCGCCGCGCATCCACTCACATTTCAATTCTCTTTCGATCAACAAAACTTATTAGAAATGTATATGATATTCTTGCTGGTCTATATGGTGCTGCTACCGGTGCAAATCTACGCGGTGCGTCTGCAAAAACATCCCGTCACACGTCTATTCACGCTGAGCTTGGCCAGCGAGTTTGTCAGTTTAGCATTCATCACTGCACATCTGATAAAGTTCGCCATAAATGGCGTGGGCATGCCGAATATGCAGACAGCGGGCGATATCCTGGATATATTTAGTCGGGTATGCTAGAATGTAATTAGTATTAATTAGCATATTGTATTAAATGTATTTAATGCACTTTTAGACCACATTTATGTTGATACTGCTACTGCTGGCTAAAGGCTGGGCCGTGACACGTCAGCAAATTAATCGCACTGGTTGGATTATATTGATGAGTATATGGGTGCCCTATTGTGCATTTCAAATGTTCCTTTATGTTTGGGATAAGGTGCGTGGCGCACTAAATAGTACAAAACAAAGAAAAACAAAAAAATTAAATAAAAATATTTACTTGCAGACGGAGGTGGATATTATATCGGACATTGATGAATACCAGACATGGCCAGGTTGGATTGTTTTAATTTTACGGTAAGCACAATTTTTTTATTAATTAATTCTTATTGTTAACAATTTTTTGATTATTTAATCAAATCTTATCATCAAAATCATATCTTGCAGCACATCATTCATGACTTGGTTCCTGTACGAACTACGCAACACCATGAAATACGAGCATTCCACCAAAAAACTGGATTTCTTGCTGCACCTGGGCGCTTCTAGTCTCGTGTGGTTCATTTATTTGCCCATTGTCGCCATTGTAGCGCTGCAAGTGAGCCCCATGTGGCGGTACAAGCTGCTGCTTGGCATCACCAATTCGGCGGACTGTCTGGCTTATTGCGTAATGACCGGTCTGCTGTGGCCCAATCGCTCGGGCCAGTATTTGCTGCTCGCCGGCAACAAATACACGGGTGAGCACTTCATATTTATATATTTTTTTATGTGACACATCTGTTAAACACGAATTAACACCGTCTAGGCATGGACGAGCTGGACGAATTCAACGAAGCGCCACATATTGTACGCGAACGTGAACGGCGCAGAAATTCACCCGATGCCATAGTGATCGCCAACGGCGAGTTAACGCAACCGCATGCAAATGGTGGCAGCGGCATTGTGACATCAGTAGGCGCTAACAGTTTGCTGGCAACAAATGCTGTGAATGGTGAGGCATGCGTAGAGCTACTGGATGCTGAGGATCTGGACGCGGTGCTTTTAACCGATCTGAATAAGAATAGTCATGTTGTGGCATAAGTGTTAACGAACGTTGTAGTAGTAGCGCCGAAAGCAAGTTAAACAAAAACATATTTGTTTGTGTACTGTAAACGCTTGTAGTTTCGTGCGTTGTTCGGGGAAAAAAAGTTAAAAGTGTACATTTTACTAGCATCCTGCGTAGCGTAGACACGCGTAGTGCGCGTTCGTGAACTTACGTTGCGCGCTTGTCTGTTCAAATGTGGTAACGAAAGTCGTTGTGCATCATATGTGATGATTTTTTTTATGATTTTATACACATACATAAGCATATGTAAACCTTATTATTATTATTCAAAAATTTGCTTAAGTTTTGTATATTGATTTTTGCTGCTTACAAAATACGTTTACATTACATTAGTTTTTAATTTAGTGATAATATTTACAAAACTAAATAATCGATATATTTCTATTGTGTGATGTAGTCAAGTACATTTGCATATGTGTTTAGGAACAACAGACATTATTAATTATAAAATAAGGCAAACTCATTATTATTATTATTATGCACCTGGTTAAAGCATAATATTCTACTATTTATGTATATACATATAAGGTACACATTTCATATTGTAATCGATTACTATTACGATAATTTACATTACTTAGCGTTGTAAGCACTGTTCGAATGCGCATATTATACATATTTGGGTAGTTATATCGATAGTAAGATTAGCGGTAAAGAAAGCTGGTGAGTTTATGTAGAAGAGTTACAAAAATAGAAACAAAAGGTGAAATATGCTGCAAGTACACAACGATTTTTGCAGCCTTGTGCTAAATGGACTTTGTAAAATGAACTTATGATTATTACTGTAACAAAGTACTAAATTTGAAAAACAAAAATGTAATGATAATAAAAATATAATAAAAGAACAGAAATTATAGAAATAAACACATATACCTAACGAGTGTCAAATTATATTTGTAAATTGCACAATTTTTTGCATATGTATTATATATTTAGTGCGTTAAGCACACCTACATACCGGCCCCCACCCAAAAATGTAAAGAAAAAACGAAAAAGTGGTATGAAATGAAGTTTGAAAGTAATAATCGAGGCACAAGTATATCAAATATGTCAATAAAAATTTAAAAAATATATAAAACGAGGTAAAAGTGAATGTGAAATATGTCAATAAAAAGCGAAAACTTAAATAAAAACATAAAATATTAAATACAATAGAGAAATCGAGAAAATATTAAATATGAAGGCAAAACGAGATGTGAGAAAAAAAATTAAAAGCAGTAATTGAGGAAAAAATAATACAAGAAGAAAATGAAAAACAATAATTGAATTAAATATAATACAAATTGGACAACAGTCAATAATGCTAAGTGAGTTCATGATTTGTTGAAAAATAAATGATGCAATTAAAGTATAAAAAAAATCTAAAATAATAAAATTTGCAAAAAAAAAATACTACAAAACTGAGGATTGCAATTTTCTAAAAATCACGCATAACTCCACCCAAAATCAATCACTTGACGATTTTTCAAAACCCCACAAGTACCAGGTTTTTAAAACATGCTGTACTTTGTGTGTGAAAATACGTAATATTTGAGTTACAAATACACTGACACACATATTCGTATGACTAATTTAATTATAAGCCGCTGCTAAACCATACATACATACATATGTATTTAATGGCAATGCATAGTAAGACGTTGATGAGAGTGTGACAAAGCCAAACCCAAATCGGTTTAAGTTTTTAAGTGAAGTTTTAAAAAGTGTTTTTAGGCATAGCTGGCTGCAGAGTTTTTATGAAGTGTATTGTAATGGAAGACATGCTATGTATAGTCTTAAACTGAAAGTCGGCTGTATATTTAGAAAAAAAAACTAAGCAAAATCCGAAGCATAGCAAGCAATGTACGGAAACTTGAAAAATGTTCGTTAATGAAATTACATGTTTTATTTTATTATTTCTTAAAAATAACTGAAAATTCTTAAAAAAATATTAATTAAAATTTTCTACAGAATTTAATGGGTATATACAATTAGAATGCCGAAAAAACGAATTTTCCACAATTTTTTCCGAAAAAACTTTTAAATTTATTATTCCAAATTTTGTTACACATATTATGGTTTCTTTTAACTGTACTTTAAGACTTAGTATTAGTAAAAATATTTATTTAGAAAGCAACTATTGCCGATCTTCGGAAGCTCCTCAAAAAAGTCGTTTTGCGGTGACAACTATATTTCAAAAATCCACTGAAATTCACAAAAACCACAAAGATTTCGTTAAAATAATGTTAAATCTAGTAAAGCAAATCGAAGGTATGTATAAGCTAAAAAAAATATTTTTTCACAAAATGAAAACACCTTTTTGAGAAAAACGCGTTTAAAGTTTGGCCTTGTATTTCCAAGCACTCTGAAACGCCTTTTCGAATTTGCGTGTAACTTCGAAAATATTCACCGGAACGATATGAAATTTTCTGTGAGTATTCTTTAATATATGTAAATTAAAAAAATAAAAGTAATAGATTTTTTGAAAATTCTAACTGTATATACCCCTTTAAAAAAATGTCACCAAAATTTGTACTTTTAGTCAGTAAATTGAAGTTTTACTTTTGGCCATGGCAATTCATTTTTGCATCATATCCCTGCTATACGTGCATGTGTGTGTAACAAATAATTGTTTTGAAGACCTGTATTTAGTTTTTTACAGATTTTAAATACAATAATAAACATTGCATTGAAAAAATAAAATTTAATTAAAATTAAACTGAATTTCATTCAAAGCAATCAACATGCCATAAAGGTGAATAATTACACCACAGTGGTGAATGTAAGCTGGGGTATGCTTCCGGTTAAAAACACAAAAAAAGGGGTAAGGATAAAGAGGGGTTTCAGGTTGCGAGTGACCTCCATGTGTCTTCCAAGGCGTCAACATTCTCTTATTCCTTACAAAAAAAATTGTTCAGCGGCGTTAAAACTCTACGCCACCAGCCCACAAAAGAAGATAATGCGCCCACCAAAAGTTTTCCTCTTCATTGACTGTAACATTTGGAAGAATTATGGACCAAGGATTACCTCTGCCGATAGAACACACCAAATAGTGAGTTTTTGAGAATCAAGCGCCGTCTCAAAAGTGGTTTGGATATTACCATCACTTCAAAAATTAAATTTTTCGTTATTAACGTAACCAATTAACCAAAAATGAGCTTCATCGCTGAACAAAATTTTCTTATGGAAAGGTGGTCATATCGATTTTCGGCCACTTACCCATGTAGTTGTTGTACCGGGTACCTAATCCCCGTTAGGAAGTATTAGATAAGTTGTCATCGACGTCATCCAACGGTATTCGTGCTGTTTCGGCGGTGTATGACCAAATGGAGAAGGGAGGCAGAAGTGTAGGGTTAGCAGAGCATGCAAAGAAGTCCAGTGTCATGCGGGGACTCATTGCACACTGGACTTATGTTTGATATGTCAGAGTCTATTCTGGATAAGTGGGAGTTTAACCTGCTGCAGTATCCAGAATGAAGTTGCGTAAGGGGTAACCCTCGATTCTCGCGGCAACTCGAGCCCTTCATCTGTAATGGATGGTGGTTTGACTCCGGGTACATCATTCACAGAGAGGGAGTCGATGAAGGTGTTAATGGCACCACCGTGAATGGTGATGAGTGCATGTCCAAAGTTGGTTGCGTCTGAAGTCTGGTCGGCGTACTGTTTTATGTCATCGACGTATTTGAGGTGGGGCCTCTTGATGCTCATAGGAGGCGGTCCTGCTCTAAGTAGGTGTCCGCAGAATGATTTCTGCGAAAGCACTGCAAAACAGAAACTGTTTGAAGAGGAGTTAATTATGCTCCTCACTGTGCAGGTTTGGATGGGAGACTTCAATTGGCATGTTGTCTTAGTTCGGAGTAAAGTGCCATGTTTGTGTCTTCCTCGTCTGCATTTAACTGCATCCAGGCGACCATATTGGTACGGCGTAGTTAAGGACCGCCCGACCGATTGCCTTGTATGTTGTCAACAACATTTCTTTGTCTTTTCCCCATGCGCTGTCGGTTAGCGACTTGAGGTTTTTGTTGCGGTTCTGTACTTTGGCAATAATCGCGGTCGTGTGAGAAGTGAACGAGCACAGGCTGTTGAAAGTCATACCTAAAATTTTAGGGATATTGACAGTCGGAATCTTAATGCCATCGATTGCATTATATAAACGTCTTCGTTCGTTCAGTTTGTGAATATGGTTGCTGTGGATTTAGTGAGGAAGAGTATTAGATTCCGTGCAGCGAGAAGAGTCGGAGAGATAGCCGTTTAAGTTTGAACACATGTCATCGATTCCATTGCCCGACGTCATTATCACGCAATCATGAACGTACGAGGTAATAGGAATTCCCTCTGATGGTTGCGGCAGTTTCGAGATGAGGAAGTTAAACAGTAACGAGGAGAAGACACCTCTACCTCACCTAATTCCTTTCAATTTAGAGATTTTACCTCGAAATAATACGAACGGTTGACGACGGCACAGGTAGTTGATAGTCCACCTTTTCAGTCCTGGAGTCTTCAAGTGTCGTCTGTGACTGTGTCAAAGCCTTTTGACAAGTCCAACGGTGCAAGTATCGTCATCTCGTCCATTTGATTAAATTTAAAAAAAATATACAATTTTGTAACATTATTGTTGTTTTATTTATGTGTTATTAATTTTTATTTATTCTTAACTTATTTTGCATATCAAATTGCACCAGCACGGACGTCTTCACCAATACCATCAAAAAGAATTGCAGCGTAGCTTCTTTATTGAACTCGAAGAGACCACATAGCATGTAGCGAAGTTTGTGACAACTCAGTTGTGAGGCAAATGTGTCCAACTAAATGAAAAAGTAGGAGAAATTACAAAAGACAAACAATTCGATTACAAAGCCAAAACTGGGTTGAGTATCAGTAAAAGCAAGACTGGAGATCAAGTAAAAATAGAGCACGATAAACGCTACAACAATAACAGAGCACGAATCCAGAATAAATTATGGGACCAGAAAACTCGGACGCTGCATGTGTTAAGAACTCGTAAAGGTCTTTCAGGAATAAGCTACTTCCGTAGCACATTACTATCAAGAACGCTACAACTGTAACCTAAATATTCTCCAATGCTTTGACTTGATTTTTCTTCAGACGACCGTTTTCTCAATGTCTGGCTAGCAACCATCTGTCCTTAGTTTTTCAGTAAAGATATTTAAAATTAATAGTCCTACATAACTGTTCGAAAGCTTATAATGAGAAACGTGTCATAAAAGTGCTTAAAGGTTAGATTAAACTGGTAGGCAATAAACCACGCATAGCGCAGTTTTGGTCGTTTGTGATATCAGATAGAGTTCAGTTCCTACGTTCAAGAGACTTCGCTTGACGCGAATTTTAACAGGCTCTGCGATCTCACTTTCGATACCTCCTCTAGTGTATCATACCGTGCAGAGAACAGATGCTTACAGCATAGCCTTGCCAATGCGGGACAAATGC
Organism: Bactrocera latifrons; assembly: GCF_001853355.1. Classification (NCBI taxonomy): domain Eukaryota; kingdom Metazoa; phylum Arthropoda; class Insecta; order Diptera; family Tephritidae; genus Bactrocera; species Bactrocera latifrons. The sequence continues at coordinate 1,225,034 of NW_017537279.1, forward strand.
ACAATGGTTACTCCACTGTTTCCCTGTTGCCCTGCTCTAAACAGCTCCATTAAAAGTGCTTAAAATTTTGAATGTAAACTCAAGAAGTCGAGTTGAAGTAATCCCACTAGTCGGATGTCCGTCTGTTTATGAAGAATTGTATAACTAAAATCTAAAATCTGCAAAATACTGAGTTTTGGAACCCAAGGCATAGTGGTCGACTAGTTATTTTATATACATACATACATGAACTATTATTATATTTTACCGCTTTCCTCAAGCTATTGCTCTCACAGGTGTCAACGAGTCCGGCATGTTCTCGCAATAACTGTCCGGTACGATTGCATTTTGTTAGCATCGCATCCAGCATACCCATCATCATTGCCGTATCGCCAAAGAAGACCGCCGTGAAGAACAGTTCGTTGGCCTGCAACCACAAATTCTTTGTCTGATTCTGGCTGAGGAGGAGACAAACTCCATATACCGCACGCATATTGGTTGTAAATAGGCGCAGTAGCAAGGCAGCCAATGTTAGCTCGCCGATTTGGAATATGCGTTGCGTCAGACGGTAACCAGTGAGATGTAGCATAGCCAGATTGTTGATATGGCTGGCAAACTCTGCACCAACGCGTCTGCGTGACATTTGACCATGTAGTTGTACGAAAAGTGATTTTAGCTGTGAATTTATCTGCGAAAACTGTCTGTAAAGTTGACTGTATATATAGAAGAAATTTCCCGAGACGGTTATAACAAAAGTGTGCAACGCAAATGAGATAAGTGTGATCGGCATGTAGCGACCATCAGTGCCCGGGTGTTGAGACAAGAAACTATAAACATTCATTGTTACTAGAACATAAGCGAGACAAAATTTGAAAATAATGAGATTTTCGACGCGGTGCTCAATTGTTGTTCTGTGTAGTTCATTCCTTTCCTCGACATTCACGTTAATCCGTCCATTTGCAGCTTCTGTGAATGCTTTAAGCCGAGTTTCTAGCGCACGATAAACCACATACACCGACTTTATGTCTTCTCTTTTGCACCATATCTCCTTGACAAGCACCACCATGAAGAGATTCTTCGTCACATGTGTAAGACTGTAGGTCCACTGCAATATTGGATCGTTTGTCAAGAAGTCACGACTGAAATAGTAGTAGCCCGCGTAGGTTGTGGCGAGTAGACAAAAAATATGTATGAAAGCGCTGTGTACGAGATAAAGACGTGTGACTCGAAACTCAAGAGTTTTCCCATCCAGCGGAGCTGGAAGCAAACCCACTACGAGCGAATTGTAATAAGAAATTTTCAACACGAAGCGAAACAAACGTTCCCGTAACATTTTTATATTCTACTGAGGTGCGAACAAAAGCTTTCATAGCTACTTTGAAATGTTATTATTGCGTGTTTGTTGTTGTAACCAATGATAGACATCTTATTTGCTGATACTATCTACTTGGAGGACATGAATTGGTGGAGAAAAGGGGTTCAGCCACCACTGTACTACAAAAATTAAAAACAACTATCTACATTTAATTCGAAGTGGTCTTAAAAGTACTACTAATCACCTTGAAACTTAGTCTGGGTAGAGTAGAGCTTCCACAAGTCAGCGACTTGCCATTACAAGAAGCAAGGACGGCGGAGCGTTATACTCACAAAGGGAACATACTGTCTCTTTTGCCTGAAGCGCTCTTTAGAAATATGCAACGTGATGGGTTTCGATGGCTTATTATGAAGATATTTTCAACAATAAACTTAGTTTCTAGGAATTTAGTGAAGTTATAACTAAAACTTTCTCCAGACTGGATAAGGAAGCGAAACAATTGGGTCTAGTAGTGAACGAAGGCAAGACGAAATATCTTCCGTCGTCAAACAAACAATCGTCGCACTCGTGACTTGGCTCTGACGTCACTATTGACAGTAAAAACTTCGAAGTCGTAGATAATTTCGTCGACCTTGGAAGTAGTATTAACACCAACAACAATGTCCGACTTGAAATCCAATGCAGAATAACCCTTACAAGTGCGACATAAAGTCCACTCTCGACGAACAAAAACCAAACTCTATGAGTTACTCATAATTCCCGTCCTGCAGAGGCTTGGACGATGACAACATCTGATGAGTCGACGTTACGAGTTTTCGAGAGAAAGATTCTGCCGCATATTTATGGTCTTTTGCGCATTGCCGACGATGAATATCACAGTCGCTGGAGGGATGAGCTGTACGAGTTATACGACGATAAGAGACAGCGGCTACCCCGGCTTGGTCATATCGTCCGAATGTATGACAACACTCCGACTCTGAGAGTATTCGATGCAGTACCCGCCTGTGGAAGCAGAGGAAGAGAAAGATCTCCACTCCGTTCAAAGATTATCGAAATCTCTTTGACTATGGTTTGACTATGGCTGACTTGGTGCTAGAACCCAAACTCAAGCAGTAGTCTTCTACGTAATATAAGTCAGCTATGAGACATGAGTTCTTATAAATAAATAATTTTTTTGAACATGCCAATGAGTTAGTCCCCTCTTGAGTTATAAATTTTATAGCCACTGGTCTGCATCAACCACACATGTTTAAAATTAATTAAACTGTCGGCATCGCGATGGTATGATACTTGCATAATTTATAATTTTAAGAGTGCAAATATTTGCGCAGCAGTTTGCTAGTAGAGAGAAAATGCTTTAGCAAGAAAGCAGAAAAAACTTAAAATATTCTTCTCGGTCAAAAAATGGAATTAAATGGCGAAAATTTTCTATTTTTCACGGCGAAGCTCCATCAAGGACCAGTGTTTATCTTTTGTATGATGAATTCAATCGAGGTCTTAGATCACTCCAAGACGAGTTTCAGGAATGTCGTACAAAATCAATTGTTGTTCCCGAAACTATTAATGTTGTGCGCAAACTGATATTCCGAGATCGTCATGTACTCTATCGTGAGATTGAAACAACTATGGGCATTAGTGGGGCTGGCATAAATTCAATATTGCATCAATATTTGTTTGTAAAAAAAGAATTATTCACGCTGGATCCTACACAATTTCTTAATCGCTCAAAAATAGACTCGTGTTGATTGGCCAAGAAAAAAAGAAAACACGATAGCGGTGCTTCGAAACACGTCTATGACATTGTGACAGGTGATGAATCGTGGATTTAAACTTATGAGCGCGAAAGTAAACAGCGGTCGACTGTATGGGTGTTTCCAGTTGAGGCGAATCCAGCAAATATTGTTCGCGCTCGAAGCATTTCGAAACAAATGGTTTTTTTTTTTTTTTTTTTTTTTTTGAAAAACTATCTATTTCGCAACCATACCACAGGAATAACGAAGAACAGTAAATTCAGACTGGTATACAACCTTTCGCTTGCCAGTTGTCTTTCAAGGAATCAGGAAAGTCACCTCCTAAGGCGTATCACTACTACGACGTTGGCATTGACTGCATTTTTTGGCGCATGAATGCCTATTGCATAATGTACAGTAAGAATTCCTACGGCTGCAGCAAGATAAATTTTTAGAAGACCAAGTGGTTCAATACATCTCCAAAGTTCTACTTTTGGTCACAATGATCTCGCAGTCGCGCAGCGACGGAGTAGTGTTTACTGTGTGTATCATTAGCCTGAAAGTCAGAAAGTATTAGGATATGTACATATATCTAAATGAGTATTGGATGCGCATAACTCTTCTACACTAGTATTGCCGATGTACGCTATCAAATAGTAGCATAGTAGCACTTCAAACATAAAACAAAATCCGATATTTTATAAACAGCCGACCTTTAATTTCTTCAATATTTTCAGAATTCGGGAAACTTAAGCGCGCCAATTGGACCATTTCTTGATCTCGGCATACAAGTTGTTACCAGGGCACTCAGTGGAGCCGACTTGACGATGGCCGTAAAGAATGTAATTAGACGCGATTTGTCCACGTGAGACGGCATCGGCAATCAAAGCCTTAGCGGCAGCGATCTGAGCGGCAGTTGGAACATTGTCTGTAAAAGTAATACAATCAGTAGTATGATAGAAAAGAGCTTAAACTCTATCCTCAGTCGCTCACTATTGTAATTGCCCATGAAGGAGATGCCAATTGATTTGGAGTTCCAGTTTGTGGCATGTGCGCCCACTGTACTCCAACCACGACCCTCATACACTTGGCCATCACCACCGATCAGGAAGTTGTAACCAATATCAGCCCACCCCAAGGAGTCCATGTGGTACGACTGCATGTTGCGCATCTGTTGAGAGCATGCGGTTTGGGTGGAACAGTAAGTGCCGGCGGTATGATGTATAATGACGTAGGACAAACGACTGGCCAAGGTAGTGCGGCTAGTAGGGGAACGACCACCCCATGTTGCCCTGCTGATGATTTTCACACCGAAGACAGCATTGGCGCACAGGAGCACAGTGAACAGTGTGAAGAAAGTCTTGAAAGCCATATTATTGGTGTTGCAGAGAAAAGAAATGTTGTACTAATGACGGCTGATGAGCATATAAATGCTTTTATACCCCAGACGGACACGCCTCTAATGACGAGATAATGTCACTTAAAATATTGTATATTTTACTAATAATCGTTGCACCAAATAAATTATGCATACAGTAATTTATTATACAAAATATAGCATGTGGCTGTGATGTCACCAAAGGCGTGGAGCTTTCATAAATTCTCATTTGTTATAGATAATTTCGAAGATTGTTTAAAAAACCCCCTGAATGGTTCCCGTTATATTGATAAGAATCATTGTTGAAGTGTTTTATTAAAAATAATTGGGTCCTGAGCTAGTTAATAAGTGAAGGTTATTTTCTTGTAGGAAAATAAAATAGTTTCGAGATCGGAAGTCAGCATACATCTTTCCTTATAAGTTTAAGCTGATGAAATTTAACTAAAGAGAAGACAAGAAGAGAAAAAAAGATGAGAGAAGAGAAGAAAAGAAAAGAAGAGATGAGAAGAGAAGAGAAGAGAAGAGAAGAAATGAGAAGAGAAGAGAAGAGAAGAGAAGAGAAGAGAAGAGAAGAGA
>NW_017537279.1:1230191-1236289 GCF_001853355.1 Bactrocera latifrons
GAAGAGAAGAGAAGAGAAGAGAAGAGAAGAGAAGAGAAGAGCAGAGAAGAGAAGAGAAGCAGAGCTGCATCCAGCAGCACTAAATAATCCGCTATAAAATTTTATACGTCAGACGCAAAAACAACATCCGCCTGCCTTAATCCCTATCAGCTCAGCTATTGACCTGTTCACGATCATCTGCAATCAGGTTGGAAATGCTGTCAAAATCAATGCATCCCTCTTCGAAACCCTGTACGAAAGACTTGCTAAATTTGAAAAGTATAAACAATTTAATCTAATCTAATAAACAATTGACAAATCAACAAAATACTCGCGCACATGCGTACTTGCTTATATCCGCACATATAAACATAAAATAATTTTTTTTTGCAGTCGCACATATTGCCTCAAATGCCACAGATTGTAAATCTCAAGGCATTAGCTAAAAAATATAACACAGATTATATGAAATTATTATATATAAGTATTCATACAAACAAAAGAAATAAAGCAATTTGCAACAATAAAATTGCGGATATCGCACTTGATTGGAAGAACTTACAAAAATTAAAAGCAAACTGTTGTTAGTAAATCAAAAAGGCCAAGACAGTGGCTGCAAAAATATACAGAGTATGTTTGTGAATATCATGCCTGCATTAATTCTTTTTCTATAACAAAGTCAAAAAACATAATTATAAATAAAAAATAAAAATATATGTTGACCTTGTTTCATAATATTAACGAAATTCATGTAATATTGATTTATTTTTAACCTTTTCGTGTTTCAGTTGCTTACAAAATATAAAAAAAACGACAATCGATTAATATCTATGGTGATCTCTATTCAGTATATTCAAAATGGCAGCCAATAGTTCTTTTTGCTTTTCTCCAATTTGAGGCAAAATTTTGAGACTAAAGCTAGAGACTGTTTAGTGAAATGTAGCTAGTCACAAATTGAGATTTTACCTCAAAATGTCTCATATAGAGACTAGAGACTGATAACAGAATCCCGCTATTAATTAACTTTATCTGCTTACCGTTAAATTTAGCGCCATCTGTCGCAAATTAGTAACATTCTGCTGTCCTTGCAGCGTCCTCTAACATGTGTTGGAATTTAAACAGCTTTTCCCACAGCGCCATCTAGTGTGAAAAATATATTTATTAAGAGAGTACAACGAGAAATGTTTCATACCTAAATTTCATGACAAAGTATTTATTTTATTTCCGTTGCTTCAAATGCTAGTCTCAGAGAACGTATATGACAGAGAAGGTTCTTTTAATGTAGAAGTTCTAATAATTTCTTGATTTTATGTTCTCTGCTTTCCCTACAAAGGTGGGGAAATATTTTCTGTTCCCTTTGTGTAATTTTATTTTCCAAAGAAGCTTCTTTTCCATGTTCCAATCCAAGTTACTATTTTATTTCACCTGCATTTATTTTCATTTACAATTACGAATTCGAAGTATTTCAAAATTTAAATCTGATTTAAGTTTCTCTTCGTTACTGAATAGTAGGTTACACCCTAGATGTCACTCTAAGAAAATTCTCAAAATTTAAAATCCACGTTAGATGGCGGCATAAAGTAAGTTCGCAGATGACCAGCGCACGTTAGATGATGCTGTAAAAAAAGCTCGAATAATACACTACAGATAGCGCTGAAAGGCTCGCTTCGGTTTGTGTAATAGCTATGAATAAATATTATTATAATCTGGTATAGTTTGATATCGACAGAAAAGTTGGAAAATAATATTAACAACAATTTATTCTGGGCACTTCACTTAGGATAGCACTGCGGGCATATTGTTGACGTCGTATGAGCATAAACCAAAATCTGGATGACAAAAATTTGAGCAACATTGCTCGTGTTTGGTGCAGTCCTCCATCGACATATTGGGGATGCAAACTGTTGAGGCCTTAAAAAAGTTAAAAGAAAATAACAGAAATCATTCTAAGAATTGAAGTTTTAACAGAAATTCAGAAAGTAACGTGGTACTTTATATATATATTTTCTTTTTTTTTTTAATTATTTCTTTGATCAAAATTGTTTTAAATCCCGATAATACATTTTTTTCTTACTTTTTATGGTCTTCTCTTATAGAAGCATGTTCGCATATATTTACTTATGAATATACTTAGTCTTGCCATAAATTCTGTTACAAAATTCTGTTTTGAAGTACAGTGCATAAACTGAAGAGAAATTTCCAGAAAAAAGTGAAAGAAAAGAGTTTTAGTTGAAGAGGAGAATACTAACTCAATCTATACCGACGGGCATAATATGAAATGAATTGCGAAATTGAGATGGAGGTATACACCAAGTATCTTGATATCTCTTTCCATCCGTCCACCAAACTCAGCAAGCATCTTCCAAGCGGAAGGATTAAGATTAGATAAGGTCTGTGCGGTTTTACTGAAAAACTACAGGGGCATACAAAGAGCTACCAGTCCTAGTCAGGTGGGTCTGCTAGCCATATCGTCGCCGAAGATAAACTGCAGATTGGTCCAAAAATGTAGATAGACTTTAAGCTCACTGGTCAACTAAACTTGTTCATAACTTGGGTTCCCAGTCATGGGAATATTGACGGCAACGAAAAAGCAGACGAGTTATTCAAGTCAGGAGCGTCTTTAAAAAGCAAGCAATATCCCTGCTATCATAGCTACAGATGATTGACTGTCTCGAAGTATAGATTTGAACCGATTGGATTGCAGAGAGTTAGTCAGAGTTAGAAAACAACGGTTATTGAATAACCCACAGTGATTTGGAGTCTCAAAACATCGCTGGTTCGGGCAGCAGCGTCAATGCCAATAGAAAATGTACGAGCTGCTATTGATCAAACGCCGAATCATTTGAGCGCTTGTGTGAAAGGAAAAATTAGACTATTTCGTATAACATTTAGTAAAATATGTATATATAATATATTATTAATTATTATTAATATTAAAATTAACTCTATCGAAAGAATGTATTATAGTTTCATAAATATACCGGCCGGAACTTGTAACAGAACTTATGGCAGCACTAAGTATAGTCAAAATAGTATATGGATATAGTACAGATATAGTATATTAACGTATTTATATTTTTGCTATTTATTTCGATTTACTTACCGCGAATATTATACCGAAAGTAATTAAAATAAATAAGCACAAAGATAATTCGGTTAAAATGTGCATGCTTGATTTTTCACCAAACAAAAGTTGTATTTTCACCACAGAAAAGTTGTATATGGTACCACAAGTGTACTGCGAAAGGTCGACAAACAAACTAGCGCTTATTTTATGTTTGCCTTGCAAACAGGGGCAAAAATAATGGAAAGGATATTTAACATGAAATTTGCATTTGCTTTAAATGTGCTTTGTTGTGATAGGTACCATAAATCTAGTCATATGTGTGTATAAAAGCAGTGGCGTATCCAGAAGGATTAGAATGAAGCTGTAGTCTTCATGCATTTTTTTCACTTGCCATGCATATTTCTCATATATCCATTTTGCATAGGCAGTTCCATCGAGAAGCCACTACAGTCCCCAGGAAATTAATTTCTCATGATTTTTGAAACACTTTGGGACGAACAATCGAAAGGGTAAAATGCCTAAAATTATATTCTTCCTGACCCTTACCAACCAATTTACCTTTTTTTTTTTATTTCATAATCGAGCGTGGAAGTATAAAAATATGAAATGAATTTTTGGTATGTGACCAACCTGGATAAGAACTCTCGATTTTTCTTGACATCTGAGTTTTAGAAAATTTATGTTAGGCAGCTATCCGACTAAACTCTCAATCACAGCTAACTTTAATTCACAATATAAGACTAAAGCTATAACCAACTTTTTGTCTCCTTCGATCAACTGTTATAGCTTGTAACAATTACCTTGGTATCAAAAATTTGTAAAATGACTAAAAAAAAAAATACCGTCCCCTCGAGGTTAGGTAAAAATTTTTCTCTAATCATAATCAGATTATATTTCAATGCGGTTAGTGGACCCTAACTGGCAAACTAATGTGGAAACCCAATGTAGAGTAGAAAAACAAAAGCTCTCTTGGTATGCAGGAAGATGCCGGGGTTTGATGAAGTCAATCTTGGCGGCGTTAGCTGAATGGTCTGCAAGAATTTTAGAGCATACTTCAAAAAACAGGGCTTGGTGGATAAAATAGACTACATACTCTTGCGCACAAAAAAATGCCACACGCCAGCGGAATTTGCAAGTTCTATAAAGGCGGATCAGAAGTAGCTAATGAAGTGGACGCCGGAATCTATTGCTCGAAACTGGATTTTAGGCGACCTTTCAAGCTTTCGGAATATTACATTATTTTCCAGACGGAAATCTTTGCGGCCACGAAAGCGGTTTATTTAGCTTACAATGCAGGAAACAATAATATATCAATATATATGACAATAGCCAGCCAGTTAATCGCACATCGCATTCCTTAAAAGTATGGCGACAGTAGAAGGAGCTGCTGCATATATACCGGTTTCCAAGTCACAAAGGAATAATGGCAAACAAAATAACTGATGTTATAATCAACCATACGTCGGCCTACCTGGCCGGTACAAGAAATACATAAGTCACTAAAAGGATATGCAATGAAGTTTTCAAAAGGGCTGTTGGGCAAATAGGTGTGAGGTGGAACGACTTCAGCGCTTACAGGATGGTGTTAAACTTCCTGGTATCAATGCGAGCGAGATGAGCGTAAGTAATGACGATACATGCAGCAAGTGCAGGGAAGTAGGCAATAAAGCAACGTTGGAATACCTTCTATGCTTCTGTTCAGTCTTATCTGCAACTAGTTCTTAGATATATAGAAGCTTTGCAGTTCAAAGGACTAGATGAAGTACCAATATATAGTCGCTCTTAAAGTTCACAAAAAGCGCTGACATCCTGAATTATTGAATTCTTGAACTCCAAATTAAACTGAGGAAGGTCTATCTAGCATCACTAAGGACCAGTAGGTTTATGTATAGCATAACAGCCGAACAATATAATCTAAGCCAACCTTATTGCAATAAGTCACAAAAGTTGATCCCTCCTACACAACGAGAAGGATAACTGCGACCATGAATAGGTATAACAGTAATGTAAGCCTATATACTTACATATATGCTATTTACGATGCACGAGTATGTTCATATATATGTACGAACACAAATATTTCAGTTTATCACGCAATGTTGCATGCAACAGGTTGAACTTGAGTTAAGAGCTGAAACCCAATGGTCAGAGGATAACTGAGATATACTATGTTTTTTTTTTTAATAACCTTACAAAATGAGGCCAGAAGGGACTCCGAATCTGGAGCTCTGAACGGCCAGATGTGGTCATCGATTTATTACATCAGACATACAGAGTCAAAGCGTTATCATTAAAGGTATGGAACACGGTATGGGTTTTGGCATTGCACTCCAAACCACCTTATTGAAACTCAATGCAATAGTTCTTACACTAATTTACAAATAATTTATTAACAAAGAAACGATTTTACAATTTAAACTTAATACTTCTCAGTATTGGATACTTCTCACCGGTACATTGGCCACGAAAATCGTCCAGCGACAAATCGAACAAAGCAACGCCACCCAAACCCTTGGCGAATACGTAACTTGCCTTGATTGCTGCAGTGCTGGGTTCCTCATAGCTCACCCAAAGACCGTTCTGGTCATCATAGTTGGCTGATCGATAAGCATAGCTGCCATAGCGTTGGCTTCGATCGCTAACTTTGCGTAAAGGCGCAGCTTCACCCGCCAAATCTTTGTCTGCCTGTAGCTTTTCGCAAATTTCAGGCCAACTCATTAAGCCAGGTTTGCGTAACTGTCTGCCGCCGGCGCCCCTACCGACAGTTTTCTTAATCGGCGGGTAACCGGTAAAACCAGACTTACATGACATAGTCCAAGAAAGACCATAAGCTGGTACACCAATGTGGATTTTGTTACTGGGTGCGGAGTTATTGAGCCAATGCTGTACTTGGTAGTCAATGTTGTGGGTGGGATCGCGTTCGAACATTTCATATATGGGCGCACTATGATCAGCAACTTTAGGATCGCGCTCTGGTGTTTGGAAGTCATAGCTACCAAGATTGACGAAATCCACATTGCCGATAACCGATGGGACATCAATAAATACTGCA
>NW_017537279.1:1236922-1288930 GCF_001853355.1 Bactrocera latifrons
ATATGTACATACGGCGCTGATAACCTTGGAATATATACATATAAATAAGTATTCGGATTTCTATAAGTGCCTTTACATAGATAATGAGCCATACAAAGGGTGTTTATTTTGAGCGCCTGGCTTTCAATGTGTCAATACTTTGAATTTAATTTCGAAGACGTTTGCAAATCGTGCAAAATTATTACCGAAGTAATGGTGCGGTTCGCAGCAAGCGCTGTGTCCAACATTCGGACTATTTCGAACTAGATGGCCACCGTTGCTAATTTTCACAAGAAAATTTTAGTTTACATTTGAAGATAATTTTTTGTTGCATGATGATAATCCAGAAACAATTGTTGAGACGCCATTACATCCTAAGAAAGCAACTGTTTGGTGTGTTCTATGAACAGTGGAATGCATTGGTCCATATTTCTTCAATGGTAAAGCTGTTCATAATGCTAAAACCAACTGGAATTTAATTTAGTTTTAACATTAAGGACTTTTTAGTATCCGAATTCACTTGAGAGTGGCCAGAAACGATTCTTTTACATAAGACTCCAGCAGCGCACACCTTGCGGTCCTAGGCCAAGTATCCTTTGGGTAGCCAAAGAATAGGATAAGGCTGATCGACTTCGCCAGTGCACAAAATATGGTTATCTTTAGTACTATAATAGATTCCAGCATATAAAAATACATCAATCTACGTAGCTGCCTCCGGATCGAAAAGCCATCGACTAGATCGTTCATGTTGTGATAGACGGAAGACATTTCTCCAGTATACTAGACGTAAGTACGCTCCGAGGTCATCGACTCGGTCCACTATATTGTCAACAACTTGGTATAAGGAACTGTGGACGGCATTTCAAGCATTTTTTCAAAAAAAGAGCAAAGGAACGGCGAAAATACTCCAGGTCTGAAAGTATTCGACGCAGTACCCACCGGGGGAAGCAGAGGAAGAGGAAGACCTCCACTGGCTTTTCTTGGAATCTCTAGTTGGTGCCACGGAGCGGTAAGAGGAAACGATTTGTTCCAGTCACGAGTATTGAGTCTGTTAGACACTGCTCCATATATGCTCCTTTGATTTTAAATATTTATTTTGTACATGTGTATTTTTATAAAATATTAAAGACACACGAGTACTTATACCCACACAATGTCATCAATAATCATAAGAATCTCCGTGTAAGCTAACCTCTTATACACATCTAGATGTGTATAAGAGACAGACCATATGTATATGCTCCTTTGATTTTCAATATTTATTTTGTACACATATTTTTATATAGTATTAAAGACACACGAGTACTTATACCCACACAATGTCATCAATAATCATAAGAATCTCCGTGTAAGCTAACCTTCTCTAAATTGGCTGGCTGAGTCATAATAACAGACCATTTTGGCTGCTTCTATTGACGCGATTAGCAGAGTTATTAGCAAAAATGTCACATTCAACATYTTATTATGATAATTATGTTATTTTATGAARATTATTTTGATTTTATTAAAATGTACTGCACAGTTCGAATGAATAAATTAAACTGAGATCGCTTCTCAGTTGGCTGTTGGAAGAACGATTTGAAATTTCATAAGCAAACCGGGCCTTATCAGTTATTATGAAATATAACAAGAAACGTAGACATAAGTTGGCCTCAACCGAACATTTCAAACTCTCTCATTGCGACAAAAGAGTACCCGGAAATTATAAATAAAACGCAGAATATTCGTCTAGCATATCATCGTGTAAAATACGTAAATTGTTCTTCTACAATTCGGGCCGTTTTCGAAGGATTTTCTCACGCAAACGCCTCAATACTTCCAAATAGAACTCTTTATTGACCATATGTCCCGCAACAATGAGCATCATCTTGATTTTTGAGCGGCTTTGGGGTGGTTTGGTTTCGTCCAAAGATACCTGTGTATGTACTCCTTTCAAAAACAAATCAGCTTTATCGGGACGAGTCGAGCAAGAACGTGTTTCATATCGAAAATTTCCACCAAAATCATTCGAACGGACTCAGGAGAGATGTCGAGCTTTCCTGCCATCTCTCTAATACTTACTGACATATCCTACACTTTCTTAATATTTTCATCAGTTGCAGAGGTCGAAGGTCGTCCAGAATGAGACATTCCTTCAACGATCTGTTCACCCTCTTTGAAGCCTTTGTACCACTCGTAGATCTATGCTTTGGTAAAACTGAATCATATATTTCTCATTTTAGTGATGTAGGAATATTATATCATAGTTCAATTAAAAAGTTCTCTGCCAAACATATTAAAACCATTTTTCCTTTGTTTAAAAATAGACCTCAATTTCTTAGATGACCTCGTTATTCAACGAATATTTTCTCTCATCGAGCACACTTTTGAAATATGAGAGCAGCATTTCGAAGTCCAATTCATTGAGTTCTGACTTACGACACGATGAATTTCCTGCATGAAATTAATTAAATTTGTGGCGAAGAAGCTCCAGGTGGGGGAACACTCCAAGAAGAATTTCGTGAACGTCGTTCAAACTAAACTCTTGTTTCGGAAACGATTGCTGCTGTGCGCGAACTGATATTGAAAGACCGTCACGTGACCTATCGTGAGGTTGAGACAACTATAGATATTACTAAAATTAATTTCAAAAATTTGTCAATCCAAACAGGTGATGCATCGTGGATTTATGCGTAATAGCCCGAAAATAAACTGCAGTCGTCTGTTTGGGTGTTTCCATAATCCAAACTAAATAGTTGTTCATTGTTTTGGAAACACTAAACATATCACAACCTTACTACTAGAATAACACAGTACAGTAAAGTCTGAGTGGTACACAACCATTTGTTTTCAAGTTGAAGGCATTACAAGACAACAGGAAAACCAACCGCCGGAGATGGATCACTATTGACTACGACAATGCGAGATCTCACACGTCGACAGAAACAATAGAATTTTTGAGTACTCCAAATATCAATAACTTCCATTTCTTTCCGTATGTAAAAAAAGAACCAAAAGTTCAACGCTTTTCGACACTTGAAGGAATAAAAAATTGTATAATTTTGTTATAAAAGGTATTACACATTTCTAACTATAATATTTTCCCATCCTTCTGGTAGTGTGTGGATTAGATAAGAATCAGAAGCTGCAAAATCTGGGCTATAAGGCGAGTGAATTCACCACACTCAACCGCAGTTTTCCAAATAGTTTAAAACCGGTCCTACAAGAAAAAGCCGATAGTTGTCATTATGGAAAATTATCTCTTCGGTCTAGTCACGTTTCCGGGCGTTTTTCGGCAATCGCTCACTTCAACTTGATGAACAGACTTGTTCTATAGAATTTAGATAAGCTTTACTATCTTATCGGAAATCTAACTCTTCATTCATGCCAATCAACATTGTATAAGGTTGGAAGGTTCGTATAAATGTTCTTCCATGTGAAGAAGTTTACAGTTTTCTCTCGACAGGGTGGATTTTACCATATATAGTATGTACTTCGTATAGCCCACAACTTGTCAGCGCATGATAGACAGACACGAGACAACGACGACTTTCATGTCGGCAGTGATTTGGGAGAAAAGTGTAGCTTTATTGATTTACTATAAAAGCAGTATTTATAGCAGCTATACATGTAACCACTAATATTAAATGCAGTCGAAAAGTGTTCACAACAACAAAAACAATTACTTACTTCGTATTTGCATTATGCGATTTTTCGCTAGAAACGCAGTGGAAAGGAAGGGGAATGGTAAAATGTGGGTCAGTACGATGAAGTGCAGATTTCATAATCGCAAAAATACACAACAAACATATAAACATATGTGATTGCAACAACAAAAACAACACCTACAAATGTATAATAATAACTGTACTATATACAACAACATTAATTTTAGCATACAAAAAATGATTTAATTGTATGTACAAGTATAGATATATGCAATACAAATGGCAAGCAAACTGTAATGAGAGTATACTCCGGAATATGCGAAGAAATCAGCACAATTAGGTATTAACAGGTTACGTTAGGTTCAATGGCTGAACTCCAAGATGGATCGTACTAGGTATACTAACTGCACTTATTTGTGTATATATGGTTTTTCAATGGGTAGAGGTACAAAAGTAGAACGATAAGGACAGCAAACGACGGCATATTTTCCCCGCTCTTTTCACATTTCTCTTCAGTAAGGTTTGCCATTTCATCATGGGAAGGCATACGATCCAACAACGTGTCGAAGTAATTAAAATTTACTACCGAAATTCGGAGTCAGTTGCTTCAACTTTAAGAGGGTTTTCAATAAGAGCGCTACAAAGATTTTTTATGGGGGTATTCTAGTCTAGAAATCAAGCTTTGGGCAGTGTTTTGAATTTTATTTAAAAAAAAAAAACCAAAAATTTTTTTATCATCATTTCTTTATGGTGATTTTATTGATATCTTAAGAATACAGAAAAAATGTTACAAAAAAATATTAAAAATTAAAATAATTAGAGGAGGGGTGAGAAAAAAAAATGGCGCATCCTGGTGACGTTGATCCTGACTCTCCTGATGGTCGGAAAAAAAATCAAAAGAATTCTTAATCAGTAAGGATGCTGTTATAGTCCCTACCTCARGGAACACGAATTTTTTTTTTTTGAAAAATGGCGACTGCCGGAAAATAAAAATCATTTTTTACGTTTTGTTTTTAAATTCCTGATTTTTTTTTTTAAATATTATAAACAAAAATTTTGACACGATGCTGTTAGGAACGATAAAGGATTATATCAAGAAGGTTCACACAAAATTTCAAGTAAATAGGTTGTATAGAACTTGAGATAAGGCCGGTACCGTGTGGAAAAAAGTAGTTTCTAGAAAAACCCGTTTAAAAAAGTGAGTCAAATTTCAGGAGGTCTAAGTTATTTTTAAAAATTATTTGGAGGATATGTTCTTAAGGGTCTTAACTTTAAATATATGAAAATTTTTTTTTTTTTCAAAATTCTAGAGTAGAATACCCCTTAATAAATCAAAAATTTTTTGGGAAATTTGAATGAAATTCTGTATGCCTGTGAAAGTATGTATATTCGTACGTACTCTATGAACAACCATTATATCCCGGAAAAATGCGGTTTGGTGCGGTTTATTGGCCGCCATTGGGCCGTACTTCTTCCGTGATGATCAAGACCGGCACGTTACTGTGAATGAGAAGCGCTACCACTCAATATTAACCGTATATTTTTGGTCCGAGTTGGATGATATGGACTTGAACAGTATGTGGTTCCAACAGAACGGCGCCACAAGCCACACATCGAATGTCACAATCGA
Source organism: Bactrocera latifrons (assembly GCF_001853355.1). NCBI lineage: Eukaryota > Metazoa > Arthropoda > Insecta > Diptera > Tephritidae > Bactrocera > Bactrocera latifrons. The sequence goes on from NW_017537279.1 coordinate 1,242,179, forward strand.
TTTATTGAAATCCTAGTTTGGTGAATGTGTTAACTCACGCAATGGCTCAGTCAATTGCTCGCCTCGGTTGTGCGATTTGTCGCCGATCAAGTCTATGGTCAATGCCAACAAACCAACGCCGATTGATGAACTTCGTACGCATATCGAAGGTGAAATTGCAGTATTATCAGCCGATCTATGCTTGAAAACCGCCGAAAATTGGGTTCAGTATCTGGGGTAGGAATCAATTCGATTTCTTGATATGTTTTGCAATATTTTTCAACATCGAATTCTGCAAAGACTGAAAGTATGGTCGGCTGGTAGAAATCTGTGATTTTGCTGCCAAATTGAATGCAATTTTTCTGCAGCCGACAGCGGATGCGTCAAGATTTTCGGGTGTTTAGCATATACGAAGGGGCATAAATTAAGCAAAGGAAGCGGACATTCTTTGAAACTGGAAGTCGATTAAAGAGAAAATATCCGTTTAACACATCCGGTTTGTGTAATATTTCGGAAGTTAATAATCGGAAACGGAAGTGTGCTACGTGACCGGAAATGCATTTGACCGATTCCGAAATTTTTTTCCGGGATATAAATTTTTACAATTGAACAAAATAAAAACACCTTCCTGTTTAATTACCACTTCCACTTCTTCTTCTTCTTGATTGGCGTTGTCACCGCTTACGCGATTATAGCCGAGTTAACAGCCGCGCTTAAAAGTGGGGTCTCTCATCCGAGGCTGTTGTTGCGTTTTCATTGGGTTGATTTTTTACGTGGCGGGTCCCAAACCCAGCACACAGCCTTATGCAGGGAATGTTCCGCCTTCTCACTTTAGCTCGCCTTCAAACGGATGTTCTTAGGCTACCCAGAAGAGACTTGGTCACGGACCGGAAATCGTGAGCTGCTTGAGTCATATGTAAAAGAATCGTTTCTGGCCACTCCCAAGTGAATGGCGATCAGAGAACTTTCCTCACTTGAGTGAACTTCTACACATGACTCCATCCTCCACTTCCACTTTCGAATTAATATTTCTGGTCGAACTTTTAAACTTGAAATTAGAAACTATAATATTTTTGTCCGGTAAGAAACATTTTCCACAAACAAAACAACTTCCTGTTTAATTACCATTACTTCTGGTCGGACTTCTTAGTCGGATATTAGAAACCGTTATATATAGCGTTGCGTGCTTACTAGTAATCCAATTTCCAGCTAAAACCTATTATTTTATTATCCTTACTATTCAGAGGGTTTCAAGAGCCCTGGTGAATGGATAAAGTGAAGCCATCGAGCCTTCGAGTTTTCGTAAACATCTGTAATGCGTTCAATAGCCCTAGTGCAACAAGGCTTAACGCACCTCTTGGAAGCCGTTCACTCACCGGTTTCGATGGGACTGTGCGCCGACTGCGCGTCTGGACTGTAGCCACCACGACCGAGGAAAGAGTGACAAAAGCCATCTAGGTATGTACGAAGATGCTAGGGTTTTCGTGGAGACTCATACACTGGGTTACCCGGGCTGCTTTACAGTGCTTTGGTGCGATGAGCCGCTGTAAGCAAACTCTCATAACTGGAGCGCTCAAAACAACTCCAACCGCTCCCACTAACCAACGTTGCAGTGGAAAACTTTGCAGCAAAATCAGCTGTATTGTCGGCGTTAGCTGAATTCTCTGCAAGAATCTTTGAGCATAATTTAAAAGGCTGGGGTTGGTGGATAAAATAGACTGCATACTCTTACGCGCAGAAGAATGCGACTCTCTTGCGGAACTTACAAGTTCTATAAAGACGGATCAGAAATGGCTAATGGATTTTAGGCGACTCTTCAAGCTTTCGGAATACTACAGTATTTTCCAATCGGATAGTACAATCTAAGCCAACCCTATTGCAGCAAGTCACAAAAGTTGATGCATCCTCTACAAGAAGAAAGATAGCTGCGACCATGAATAAGTATAACAAAATAAGATCAGAATAGACTTCGAATCTGGAGGCCTCGTTGGTCAGTTGTGGTCAGTGTCATTCACGATATCAGATACACGATATGAGTTTTAACATTGCCTTGGAAAGCCATCTTATTGGAAACTCAACAAACCAGTTTTGTATATAGTTTTTAATTTCCCGTTTTAATATAATTGATAGTTTATTAACGGAGAAGTGATTTTACAACTTAAACTTAATACTTCGCAGTATCGGATACTTCTCACCGGCACATTGGCCACGAAAATCATCCAGCGACAAATCGAACAAAGCAACGCCACCCAAACTTTTGGCGAATACGTAACTTGCCTTAATTGCTGCAGTGCTGGGTTCCTCATAGCTCACCCAAAGACCGTTCTGGTCATCATCGTCGGCTGATCGATAAGCATAGCTCCCATAGCGTTGTCTTGGATCGCCAACTTTGCGTAAAGGCGCAGCTTCACCGGTCAATTCTTTGTCTGCCTGTAGCTTTTCGCAAATTTCAGGCCAACTCATTAAGCCAGGTTTGCGTAACTGTCTGCCGCCGGCGCCCCTACCAAAAGTTTTCTCAATCGGTGGGTAACCGGTAATACCAGATTTACTTGACATAGTCCAAGAAAGACCATAAGCTGGTACACCAATGTGGATTTTGTTACTGGGTGCGGAGTTATTGAGCCAATGCTGTACTTGGTAGTCAATGTTGTGGGTGGGATCGCGTTCGAACATTTCATATATGGGCGCACTATGATCAGCAACTTTAGGATCGCGCTCTGGTGTTTGGAAGTCATAGCTACCAAGATTGACGAAATCCACATTGCCGATAACCGATGGGACATCAATAAATACTGCAAAATAAATTTATAAAAAATCGAGTGCTAATGAAATAGAACTTTGGCTTTGTGTAATAGGCAGAACTTACGATTCGGATCCACATGCGGTAGCATGGTTAATGTCAAGATAAGTCTATCAGACTGAAACGCGTCTTTCAACTCACGCACCAAAGTGGTGAATTGTTCTTTGTGCTCGGCAGCGTATTCATCGATGGGGTTTGGAGGAGAGAACCATCCCTTGACTTTTCCCTTGATTTTTCTCCAAAATCTTCTAAATCTACCTTCCACTATTTTGGGCGGRTTTTTAGGAAACTGCCAGGCCAAGTCTAAACCATCAAAATCGTAAGTTTTCAAGTGCGCTAAARCGCTGTTAATAAACGAGTTTCGATGTGCCTGATTCTCTAGCACGCTGAGGTAAGGACTGCTTGGAGATTCCTCAAACAAATCAYGATCTCCGCCAACCGAGAGCAATATTAAAAGTTGCGGATGATTGCGTCGTAAGTTGGTGATATCACGGTAATGATTCTGAGTGATATCCAAATTTTTGTTTAAGGGCCTTAATTGATAACTCTCTGGATCAATACCGGCGTAACCGTAAACGAGATAATTGCAAAATTGCAAAGCTGGTTCCAARTCTTGYAGTGTTAATTTTGCTGGACCTGATGGAGATAATTCAATGCATTTTATTTGTAAGTATATACTTTTTTTTACAAAATTATTATAGAACATTCAAAACACGAACACATAGAAGTTTTTTCTTTTGACGATAAGTGGTCAGTATATATGTACATACGGCGCTGATAACCTTGGAATATATATAATATATATAGTATATATACAATATATACGGATTCGTTTAAGTGTCTTTATATACATAGATAATGAGCCATACGACGGGTGTTTATTTTGAACGTGTGGCTTTCACATATTTCAATCAATATTTTTTTTTAAGTTTGATTTTTGACAGCTGTTCTTTGATTTTTACTGACTTTGGTTTGCCATTTCATAGTAAACGGACTAACTTCGGAACAATGTTTGCAAATCGTGCAAATTTATTACCAAAATAATAGTCCGGTTCGCATCGTGCGCTGGATCCAATATTCGGTCGACAAAATCGTGCAGTAGAGTTGGTAATTCAAGCAACCATAGATTGGCTTTACACCATGTTTACTTTAGTGGATAATGCAAGCATCACAGTATCGAAGAAGACCCGAATGAGTGCATCTGTTATTGCGCGCAACAATTGTAGTTGTGCCTGTTCACGTTAAGGAAGAGTTTGCGAAAGGATCTTGGTTTGAATGCTTACAAAAACCAACTCGTAAAAGAATTGAAGCCGAACGAACGCGTGTTCGGTGAATAAGCCCGAAACGAGATGGCTACCGATCCTGAACAAAGGTAAAACCGTCCATAATGTTTATAGTCAATCGTATCTGAATTAGAGTACGTTGATGTAGACAACCTTTGGTTCCAACAAGAGGGCGCAACATGCCAAACAGTCAATGAAACGATTAACCCATTAAAGCAAACTTTTATGTAGCGTTGTAAGCCTGTTTAGAAGCCTCCTAGACCATGCAATTTGACACTGCTTGACTATTTTTGTGGGATTATGTGAAGTCGCTTGTCTATGCAGTTAAGCCCGGAACGATTGACGCTTTGGTAGAGTATATTTGGCCCATTATTGCTGATTTATAGAGCCAATTGCTAAAATAAGTGATTGAAAATTCGATGCTTACTCCTCGTTAAAAACAAAAAAAATACTCTATCCTGTGGATAATACTTATACACATATTTGTTCGGCTGTTCCAGTTTCAGAGAATTGAGTCTGTTAGACACTGTACCATATGTATATGCTCCTTTGATTTTCAATATTTATTTTGTACACATATTTTTATATAGTATTAAAGACACACGAGTACTTATACCCACACAATATCATCAATAATCACTAAAACCTCCGTGTAAGCTAACCTTCTCTAAATTGGCTGGCTGAGTCATAATAACAGACCATTTTGGCTGCTTCTATTGACGCGATTAGCAGAGTTATTAGCAAAAATGTCACATTMAACATTTTATTATGATAATTATGTTATTTTATGAAAATTATTTTGATTTTATTAAAATGTACTGCACAGTTCGAATGTATAACTTAAACTAAGATCGTTTCTCAGCTGGCTGTTCGAAGAACGACTTCATAAACAAGCCGAGCCTTATCAGTTATTATGATTACTCATATACTAAATGTGAGCACGCAATTAAATATGTGATTAGCAAAAACAAAAAACCAATAATAGCTAATAAAAATCTAAAATAAAAAATAAAAAAAATATGTGTATGTAAATATATAAAAAAAGAGAAGAAACGTACATAGATCTACATAAGTTGGGTTTAACCGTACTTTTTATACTTTTGCAGTTTGCGCAAAAATATTTTTAGATGTTGGTTGCACTTTAGATTAAGAAATGTTGCAAGAACTATTGGTTAATTCATTATGTTGGAGAAAAAATACATCTAACTAATTCATATCAATATTTATTTATTTATAAATGTGAGAAAAATAATGCAATTACTTTTCCACGAAAAAAAGGGGCACTGGCTGCCAGGACCTTCGGCTCGCTGGTGGATTCAACTCAATATATTTCTCATCATCAGGATCAAAGAATATATCACCTCAGTTTAATTAAAAATTCCGCGGAATAACATAGTACAACTCTTTTATTTTTTTTGGGAATTTCGTTTTTTTTTCTTGTTTTTTTTTTGTTTTTTGTTTTTTTTTTATCAACATATAGTACTTCTTTTCAAAGGTGATACATTGCTTACAGCGACCCTCCAACTTTTAGCATTCCTTTCAGATCGGAGAACAGTGAATAGTCGCAAAGGGCCAGATTTGAAAAAACTGTTGATCCGTAGGCAATTTGAAGCCCAACTCCAGGATTTTTGTAATAGATTTCACTAACTTGCGGCACGGTGAATTGTCTGTGTGAAACAGCACTTTCTTTTTCTTCGAATGCTGTCATTTTTCGCCTGTGCGACGCTGCGAAATCTGGGCTATATGGTGAGTGAGGAAAAACTTCCCAACCGCTGATTTTAAATAACTTATAACCGGTCCTGCAACAAAAAGCCGATAGTTGTCATTATGGAAGATTATTACCGAAATGTCTAGGTGCAATTCCAGGCGTTTTTCGGCAATCGCGTACTTCAATTTGACGAATGCAGCAGAGTCTTCTGATTTCATCAAATATAGAGCATTATTTTGGCATCTTGGATATTCGGCATTATTTAAATGGTTGGACATATGATGTTATAGGATTTCATATATGATGTTTAGGATTTTCCATCACCAATTAAAATCCAATAGAAAAGTGACTCTTTTTTGTAACGTTCAAGCAGCATTTATAACATGCAAAATCATATTTCAACAACTCTTGACTTCAATGCATATGACACTCAATATCCTATCTTTCGAATATGTTCATGTGCTTTGAAACGCTTTGAAATGACTACTCGAGAGATCTGCAAAGACTCACCAATCTCCATTCTTATATTATATGTATATAGTTTATGGGAGCTTATACATATCTGCTACTCGCGTACTATATTTGTAGGGTATGAATTCATTAATATATCTCACACATCGACCGATATTTTCAAAATAGAGTCAACCACATGCAATAAGGCCAACTTATCCGATAACTGTAGGTTTGAAAAGTTATATACCAACTTTGACAATTTTTAGCAGACTGGTGATAAACCTTAAAGGCAGTATTTGTTCAAAGAAAATCTTAATTGATCACCAAATATACAATATCTTAATTATATACAATATAATTTTTAAATTGAAGTTATTAATAGCTCTCTTCGATTCGTCACTTCTCGACCCGTTAACTTTGAGGTTCATTCTCTGGTTCTCAAAGTTCGTGAGTTTAATTTGATACAGGAGCCTATGTGAATAAATAATTAATGTTTAATAACTGCTTTATTCTATGCTACCTAGACTTGTTCTATAGATTTTAAACAAGCTTTAGGATCTTACCGAAAAAAAGGTTCATACCATGCTCCATGGCAACCAATTATGTACAAAATTGGCCAGTTCGTATATCTTCGATATACTCCACAACTTTTCACTGCATGTCAAACAAACACGAGACAACGACGACTTCCATGTCGGCTGTGATTTGAGAGAAAAGTGTAGCTTTATTGATTTACTATAAAAGCAGTGTTTATAACAGCTATGCATGTAACCACTAACATTAAATGCAGTCGAAAAGTGTTTACAACAACAACAACAACAATTATTTACTTTGCATTTTCATTATGTATGCGAGACAGCGATTTTACGCGCGAACGTCGTGGAAAGGAAGGGGACTGGTAAAATGTAGGTCAGTACGATGAAGTGCAGATTTTATAATCGCAAAAAGACACAACAAACACTAACACTATTTGAATGCATATGCGATTGCAACAACAAAAACAACATCTACAAATATATATAATATTAACTGTACTACGTACAACAACAATAATTTTAGCACACAAACATTGATATTATACAAATGTATAAATGGAAAAAATGCAAAAAAATTGAGCGAGCAAACTTTAATGAAATTAGGTACAAGATGATCATACAAGGATTACTTACAGCAGCTATTTATCTAGCTGAGGAGAGAACTCCTTTAATCAGATCTTGGCGCTGATGCAGCTCGCGCGCAGCCGAATAATAGAAGGTATAGATAGAGCTGAACCCCGACCCGTAACCATTCTATTGGTAACCCTACCTTAGTCGCAACTCCGCCTCATTTCCATTGCGTTGGTAAAAAAAAAGAGCTAGTCCCAGGCATTGTCCAATTCATAACTTAAGGTCGAATCCATGAGTGGAAGTACGGAAAGGCTGCAGGTTATTTGGCGTTACTCAGGAAACATTAACTTGGAGGTGAGCTGCAATACATACATACAGTTGTACAGGTGAGCAAATGTTTACATACATATGTATCTCTTAATATACCAGAAATTACTGACGATATTCGGGAGAAGTATCTCGTTTTAGGCATCCAGGTATAAGAGGGCACAATAAGACTCTTCATAAGATATACATACTCAAATAAAAGCTCGTTTTAGGCATTCAGGTATAAGAGGGCACAATAAGACTCTTCATAAGACATACATATGTACATACTCAAATAAAAGCGAACAATTCGTTCCACATAAAAGCCTCAGAAGTGCCATTAATACTTATGTTCCTTTACGACTAATTGCGGACTCATCCCGGACTTGTTGGATATATTCAGAAGCATATGCATTTGTATGTATTTGAGGTTATGTACATTTTTATTCGAAGCTGTACTGTCAACAGTTGGACCCTCTGAAAGAAACAATCGCTTAGCAGTGACCAGCTTCGAGAAATAGTAGTGGAAAATGTAGTAGCATTGTATTTCATCAGCTCAACGCCAGGCGAAACACATTGAGAGTGACTCGACAGAAGCTCCAGGATTTTCGTTCAGAGATTTTTATACATCTAGCTTATAGTCCGATCATGTCACCAAGTGATTACTACCTGCTCTGATCTATGGTAAATGGTTTTGCTTAGAAAAAACTCCTATCAAGTGAAGCTTCAAAAATTGATTGTTCCTGTGTTTTGCCGGTTCGCAGGGTCTCTATGAGATTGGCTTTATGAACAAGTTATTGCCAAAATGGTTCATATTTAACGTAACTAACGGATGTCTTTCTACTAGACTTTATATATTTCAGCATGAAGAAACGTCGAGCTTTATTCCAAAAAGAACTTCTCCTTTGTTCATATATAATTTCAACAGCATATCATAATACACGCGTTCTCTATATGAGGATTTGGACCAATTGCTGAAAAATTGGATCTCAACTTTATACCTGCATATAAATAATCTACGAACGTAGAAACGTATTTCATATAAGTTAGTAGCAAGTGGGAAATGGAAATACAGTGAATGAGTAGAAGAGGAAATTACTTTACTTTATATATTATCACAAATGCTCTACACTAAAGTAGTCTACGCTTACGTTATAAAGTAATTACGGCGGCTATTCGTGGTTTATTCGCATGCGCAAATTGTGAGTGCATTTACCAACAAGTGGCTGTAGTCGTTACCGGTCGCGATGTAGTTGAATGACCCGACAACATATCGGCAGTCAAATCGTCTAACTGCTTGACGCGTTTCGCAGATGAGCTTGCCGTTGTAAATATGAGTACATGAAGACTAGTCGGTAAACCACCAATCACCAAGTTGTCAAAAGAAGCACTGATTAATTTAATACGATATAAATTGAATGCGAAAGGCATATTAGTTTGTCATTAAACTCTACATACAAATCAATGTATATTTCCATGAGACATTTTAAACTCTTAGTATTCTCGGACTTTATCTAATATACGCAGTTGAAGGTGTTGCTAACGCTCAGAACAACGATCAAAATTCTTCCCATAATACTTTCAAGAATGGCAGTCGATCTCTTAATCATTAGTATTTCCTCCACATTACCGCACCAGACCAAAATTGGACATTATAAGTGTGTTTTTAGACCCATGAAAGTAGAATCGACACGCAAAACCTCTTCGTCGATTTCAAAGCTGCTTTTGACAGCACGAAAAGGAGCAGCCTTTATGTCGCGATGTCTGAATTTGGTACCCCCGCAAAACTAATACGGCTGTATAAGCTGACGTTGAGCAATACCAAAAGCTCCGTCAGTATCGGGAAGGACCTCTCCGAGCAGTTCGATATCAGACGAGGTTTCAGACGAGGTTTCAGACTTATTCAATCTATCAGTCATGTGAATTATTCAATCTACTCTTGGAGAAAATAATTCGAGCTGCAGAACTAAATAGAGAAGGTACATTCTTCTATAAGAGTGTACAGCTGCTGGCGTACGCCGATAATATTGATATCATTGTCTTCAACAACCGCGTCGAGGGAAAGACGAAATATCTCCTGTCATCAAACAAACAGTCGTCTTTGTTCACAGTCCTAACTTCGAAGTCGTAGATAATTTCATCTATTTCGGAAGCAGTATTAACAGCAACAACAATTCAACGAAGAATAACTCTTACCACCAATTTCTACTTCGGACTAAGAAGGAAATTGAGAAGTAAAGTCTCTCGGTGAACAATGACCAAACTCTATAAATCACTCAATATTCCCGTCCCGCGCATATGGTGCAGAGGCATGAACGATGGCAACATCTGATGAGTCGATCTTACGAGTTTTCGAAAGAAAGGTTTTGCGCAAGATGTATGATCCTTTGCAGCCACGGCGAATTTCGGATTCGATGAAACGATAAGCTGTAAGTGTAGAAGGACTTGTCTTCGCTTAGAATCTCCAATTGTTGCCACATTGCGAAAAGAAGAAACGACTGGCGCGCTGTTGCTAACTCGGCTAAAACCGCGTAAGCGATGTCTACGCCATTAAAGAAAAAGAAGAAGATATTTGTCACGATATTCGTTTTCTAGTATAAAGAAATAGTTGTTATATAGACGAGATCCATCCTTTTTCTGGAGCATAAAAGGAAGGCCGTGGCCTATTTGCCGACCTGCTCCTGATTATTTTCGGTCGGTTGCAGTTTCTGCTAAACTAAGGATTCCAGTCAAGCTGTCGTAAAACTGTCTGTGGTCCTCGTCAGTGTATGGCGTACTCAGCTTTCATTTCCAGCGATTTATTTGTTTATTTTAATGAACGAAGATTTCGCTTTTCTTGGGATTCGTTAAGGACTTTGTACATCTCGGAATCAGCACAAATCCCAACAATAATCTAGAAATGCTTAAATTATTGCAGAAAAACTCTTGCCAAAAGGTGCTACTAGGTCAATTCAGAAGCAAATTCCTCTCTCGGCGAACGATCTACAAGTCTCTCATTATTACCGTACCATTAAATGGCTCAGAAACATGGACGATGATAAATCGAAATGAGAAAGCACTCATGAGAACTATTATCCGCTGGATCTTTGGTGCCGTTCGCATTAGTGATGAATCTGGAAAAGATGGAACCACGTACTGTTTAAGCCCTACGGTAACTTTGATATTGCTTAGCGCACAAAAATCCAATGAATCCTGGGCTATTGGTTTGCATAGAAGATGTTGCTTCAGCAAAAAGCTCCTTCGATATAAGACCCTTTGATGCACAACGGCAGCAAGGGTGGCATTCAATGTCTATACTTGCGATGTAGAGCTGTCGTGACCTCGCCGTGGATAGAGGTAACGCGGTTTTGTGTTCTCGGCCCAAACCGATCCACGGTTGTGTTGCCAAGGAAGCAGCGGAACGAACAAATTTGAATTGTTTGTTATTTATAGTTCTTAAGACGCAGTTTTCATGTCGAACGAAAACAAATATTTTCTCAAGCTGTATATTTGTATGTAAGTATGTTTGTGTGTGTTGCTGCTTTGATTGCCTCTGTAAAATATCCAAGCAAAACCTGCATTTGCTGCCTGGAAATAATTTGATAATGTCTTTTTCACGAGAATAAGATGAAATGTTATAGATAATCTGAAAATGGAACGTTAAGCTGGTCACTGCTCATGTCAATACAGTCTGATTCTAATTGCTGTCGCGCTTATGGCCATTTCGTTATGTTAATAATATATTTTTATATATGACAGCGTGTAAAAGCATATACTATATGTACTTGTATGTTATTGTAAGTATATAGTAGTAACTACCAATGGTACATTTCTTTCCATTTTGAAGATGTTCATACTTTCTGAGAGAAGTCAAATTTTAGCAGATAAAGATTTATTATTTCCAGTGAAAAATATTGCGTGATATGTTATGAATTAATGAAAATGACCTAGCGGTTTAAGTAAACGCAAATACATACATATATACCGATTTATGTATGCAAATTTACATACTATATTCATTTGTAGTAAATACAGTTACTTCTTAGCTAAGTTATAATTGTTGGCACGTGATCAGTTGTTTCGGTAGAATTCTCCAAGTCTCTTGGTAAGAAATTTTAACAACAGACACAACACCATAAAATCATATGGGAAACAGTCAAGCAGTTCGAAATAAAGTTCTTACATAATGGACGCAAGCGAGGCCGTTTTGAAACAGGATGCTGTACGTACCATATAATTAAGTAAAGGAAGAACCACTCAAAACAGCCAGCTTAAGCCAGGAAGAGGCCAAATGTGTTCCATCAAAACAACACAAATTAGTCGCCAAAAGCTCCGGGAGCTTAGTTGGAACGTTATTGTACATCCACCTCGTAGACCGGGCTTAGCATCAAGTGCTTACTAGCTATTCCGTTTATGGACATTGATTTTCTTGGCGAAAAATTCGCTTCAAGATGAGCTTGTGATAAACGACTGTCCCGGTTTTTTATCAATAAAGGCAATGCTTGCTATGAAAGTGATGTTATTAACTTACTCGATATACACTAAAATATTCGAGGTTCCATTTTTAAAGAAAAAAAAACACAAACACTTCATATTTAATGGATATGTTTATTATCATTCGAAGCACATTCTTTGGTAATTGATTTTTGAATATTATCTTTCTCAAATGTTGGCCGCGTCTAAGTCTCAGATGATACATATATTGAGTCAAATTTTCGCTGACTCGTTCGAGCATTTCGACTGGTAACTGGCGAATGACAAGCGGAATGTTTTGTAAAAGGCGAACAGTGTGATATTACACGAACTTGGTGGTCAATCCACCAGCCCATTGTATACCCATTGAGCTTCTGGCTCCCTTATCTCGTAACCAAATTTGGCTCGAACACGTCAATCTTCTTGGAACTCTTCAAGAGCCCATAGAGCGAAGCGAAATCTTTTGGGAAGGTCGAGTGGCTTCAGTTCGTGCAGAAGCTGTATTCTGTACGTTTTTAATTTTACATCTCGATCTTGCTGCGAACGGTGTTGAATCGAATCTCCACAGACTTCTTGTATACTCTCAGCTACAGCTGCTACATTTTCTTCACTGCGTGCTGGACGTAGTTTATTCGGACGAATATTATCCAGTAGTAGGCCTATTATGGTGACCAAGTTTAGCGAAGCACGCGAACACACATTCTTTACAGAACGTGAATCTTCGTAATGAAGTTGAAGTGTTAGTAAACGTAGTGCAGACGTATGACTTCCCATGATAGAATCCACGACTCACGCATTATCGGTCAAAAGAAGGATATTGAAAAAGGTACCTCTACTTGGATTACCCTTTAGATTAGATTAGATTGAAAGATGAGGAATGCACTGCGACCTTAGGCCTATTGTGCCATAGGGTGCTAGTGAGGCGATGCGATCCCTAACCAGAAACATGGATCCAAGGGACTTAATCCTGCGTGTACAGACTGCTGTGCAGTCGATCAGCAGGTGCTCCGGGATTTCAGGCTCCCTGTCGCAGAACCGCCTGGATCACTCTATATAAGTCCCAGTAAAAATAAATTCTGATCTTTTTCAGGGCACTCGAATTTTTCACCACAAAAAACTATCTCGAAAGACAGTAACAGGTAATAATCACTTGGTGTCTGGTTTGTACTATAAAGAGGAATCATAGGAACCTCACAACCAAACTCGCAGTCCTTCTGGTGAGTCAGTAATCGCTCTGTGTGTGACTGACGTTGGCTGCTTCTGGACGATTGCTTCCTTATTGTGACCCGAACTAAGAGTATGACTATAGGAAACCAGCTCATAGTAAATAATTTTCGGCAAATCCTACCAAAGACATAGCAAAACCTTCCTCTCCGGCAATACTGACTTCATCAACGTATCGTTTGCGACCATTTTTTGTCACCAGTAATCATTCGATGCTGAAATGGATCGCATGTGTTGCGCTTCAACAGCGATTCGTAGTTGGAAATTCTGTCCTTGAGGTTTCTTGAGTTAACTCATGTGTCCACCCAGACATCGAGCTTCTATTTGTATACAGTGTTATTTAAATCTGCACTTTAGCAATTATATTATACTCGATATTAAAATTTTCCAAGTATTAGTAGCTCGCCATTTTTTGAAAAATGAAGAGTGAAACATAGACGATAGTTCACTTCACAGACTTAATTAACATATAATAAACACGTATCTGTAGTGTGGGTCACGTTAGCTGGCAGTTCGGCACTTTGGCATCTCATCGCAGATTGGCAACTCGGCAGCGCCATGTTGCTGTGAGATACACAGCCACATATGGGTTCACAACAGCAAAGTAACTTTTCAGTTATTTTACTAGTGGTTGTTGTCAAAAATCAGTCAGCTTCTTGATATTTGTTCACATGCTCTCCATAAAAAAATATGGATAATATATTCATAAGTCTATGCATATATATATGTATAATTATGTATGTATGTATGTATATCACACATCGACATATTTACACTATTTATTCTCAGACCGTTGCAGTTAGTTGGAAAGGTGCAACTCATATTGTTTCCTACTTCTTTCATGTACTTATTCATTAGTCTGCATATTCAAATTGCTTCTCGTCTTTGGAACTTCGGAAAATGGATTTTGCTGAATTAGAAGTGACATATGTACATGTTCTTAGGAGTCTTTAGATATACTTACATAGGTATGCAGTAGCAATTTGAAATTTGTCATCACTTGCTTCTCATATTCATATAGGTATAGGCATTAGGTGCGAATTAGAAGTTGATTCACAGTCTTTTGTCAGTCAAGACAAGAGAAAATGTTAACTTTGACTGCATCGAAAGTATGCATAATACCCTACACCGGTATAGCTCTTATAGCAGGGTTATAAGAAAAAAAGGATACACAAAATCTGTGTCTTGACTTTGATCGTTCAGTTTGTGTGGCAGTTTTAAACGATAATGGACCGATCTGAACAATATGTTCGCAGATTGGAGCGTTGCTTTGAATAATGATCTAGTCCAAATTTCGCAAAGATAATATGTCAAATAAAAAAGTTTTCCGTATAAGAACTTAAGTTTGGCCGATCCGGTTGAGGGACAGCTATATCCTATAGTAACTCGATTTGAACAATTTCTACGGAGATTGCATCATTGTCTTGGAAAATAACACAGTCCAAATTTAGATCGGTGTGTTTGTATGGTAGCTCTATCTTAGGATGGTCCATTATCAACGTTTTGGACAAGTGAGCAGCTTCGTTGGAAAAAAAGCAGGTCTGCAAAATTTCAGTCCCTTATCTCAAAAACTTAGAGATTTATTCGCATATATGTATACAGACGAATAGGCAGACGGGATGGCTAGATCGACGCAGTAAGACTTTGTTCATATTTATAAAATTCTTAATTTATTCTTGAAAATATATCGTCCTCCTCAAAGTAATCCTCTTAGCCTCAATACACTTGTGTAAACGCTTTTTTCAGCTCTCGAAACAGTTGTTAAAGTCAATTTCCGTAATAGAATTCAATGCGCTAGCGACTCACGTTTAATGTCTTCAGTTGACTCAAAACAGTTTCCCCGGAGCGGTCGATTGAGTTTGCTGAATAGTCAGAAGTCATACGGAGCTACACCAGGCGAATACGGTGGTTGCGGCCCGATATTGATCGAAAACCTTACAAAGAATAAATGCAGTATGTGACGGTGCATTATCGTGTTGCAAAAACCAAGAATTGTCGTCCCATAATTCCGGCCTCTTCTTACGAATAGCTCAAATAGTATTCACTGTAAACAATTTGGCCGGTCGGAAGGAATTCGAAGTGCAAAACACCTTGATAATTCAAGAAAACTGTCAAGATAAGCTTGATTTTCGACCTGCTTTGACGAGATTTTAAGACTTCGGCTCACCTTTGGCACAATATTCGGCCGATTGATCGTATGTTTGCGGGTCGTAAACATACATATATCCAAGACTCACCGCCAGTAACAATATGTTTCATGACGACCTGGTAATAAGAAAGTATTGTTTCATAGACATTAACGCGATGAGGCTTTCGGAAAAAATTGGATGATTATGAAACCATCGACTCTCAAGCATCAATTCGTTTATTTCATTGACGTGTTGATCATCAGTTGATGTTAATGGTCATTCTAGACGTCGTCCACACATTCTCAACTCTCTTTGAACAGTTTGTAACAATCGAAAAGACTTACTCGCGACAAACAATTATCGCCGAAGGCCTTTTCCAATATTCTGAACGTTTCGGTAACATAAATTTGATTCCGCACACAAAGTTTAAGGGAACTTCTTTGTTGTATAAGCGTCTGCCAAAATTTCATCAACATCAGTATTTCAATTCATTCTCTACTAGGAACTGGATGGAATACTTTTCGCTAAACAACTTCCCTGGCCATTCTGTTAATTTTGATATTCGTAGCTCTATAACTATTTCTCTTTTTTAATCTCTAACTTAAAGATATTACCACAAACTAATCGAAGAGAATATTAACATACGAATCAATACGAAATCAAATGCTTCATTTGAAGTGGCATCGATAGCCCAGCTCGGCTATAAAAAGAACGCATAAATGCATACAAATTCTATAAACTCTGCCGCGTCACAGCGGAAGGCAGTCAGCCAGCCTCCAGCCGACCAACCCCAAACGACACGTAATCAATTGCCAACGACCAGCAAAAGCAATTTGTCTAATAAGTGGCAAAGCCGCGCTGCTGAGGTTGACGTTGTCCATAAGCCAACACTTGTAAGTTGTTCGTAGGTTTGGTGTTGAGGCGAGTGTCGCCTGCTCGATAAGAAGTTGCATTGTTGGCATGAATGCGCGCCAAACATGGCCGTAGAGACGCTTTTGACCATAAAAAGGTGTTAATTTCAATTTTATAGTAAACATACTTTAATTGAAGCTTCTTGTTACCGAGTACCCTAGGTTGTTGAAGGTATACTTACATAAGTACATTTTATAATGTTTTAGATGTAATGTAATCATTTTACTATCTACTGGAGCTAGAGTTGAGTGCGGAACAAACCTAGAAGATTCCATTTGACAAATGGGATAAAGTGGGATATTACTTAAGAATAAGCAGTTCATAAGTTTAGTTTATATAAGATTTGTCTTTCTAAAAAGTGATCAATATCGATTGCGGCCAATTTGCCTGGTTCGTAGAAGAAGAACTGAGTTTGAGACCGATGAGGCGAGGCGAAAGTGTCTAGATATTTCCACCTCATCTTCTTCCACGCAGCTTTGACAAAGTTGTTACCAAAAGCCTCAGCGTACAGGAGGACAATATGAGAGGCTCCAATTAGAATTCCTATCATTACGGCCAATTGAACCTTGGTAAGAGCTAGTAGTACAATAGACCTCCTACGTGTCATCCTCGGCCAAAAGAATTTTTGGACCGTACATGCTTATCAATGCTTGCCAGGCCTGCTTGAGGTGCATAGATCCATCCAACGTAGAATATCTCTTGCCAAAAGTTCCTACTGCGGACTAAGTAAGCAATTGAGAAGCAAAGTCCGAGACAGGACTAAAAAAACAAAACTATATAAGTCACTCATTATTTCCGTCCTACTATATGATGCAGAGGCATGGACGATGACAACATCTCTTGAGTCGACGTTACGAGCTTTTGAGAGAAAGGTTCTACTGAAGATTTATGGTTCCTCACATTCGAGGGAACGATGAGCTGTATGAGATATACGACAACATTGACATAGTTTAGTGAACTAAAAGACAGCAGCTACGCTGGCCAGGTCATGAAGTCCAAAATGGACGAAAACAATCCAAGCTCTGAAAGTATTCGACGCAATACCCTCCAGGGGAAGCAGAGGAAAAGGAAGACCTCCACTAAATTGGAAAGACAAGGTGGACAAAAGACCTGGGTTAACTTGAAATCTCAAATTAACGCCACGTTTCAAGAAGAAGAAAAGACTGGCGCGCTGTTGTTTACTTGGCTATAAGCGCTTAAGCGTTTTCTGTGCCAGTAAAGAAGAAGAAAATGTAATTCTGGCCAACAGACGCAACTTCGAGATCAATAAGGCAATTGAGAAGCAGATCCCTCTCTCAACGAGCAAAAATGCGCTGTAAGGCTCTCATTATTTCCATCCTATCAGGTCTCAGAAACATCCACAATGATGAACAAAAATGAGAAAATACTTGGAGCATTTGAGAGAACTTTTCTTCGTTGGAATTTTGGAATCGTCCTTCGAAGAAGATAGAACCACGAACTATATGAGCTATACGACAACATGGATACAGTTAAGCGCATAGATATCCAAAAAACCCGGGGTTAGGCTATGTCGTTTGCATCGAAAAAGACGCTGCATAGAAAAGCTTCATCAACTCGAGAACCTTGGGTGGACAATGGAAGCACCAAGTGCATAGCGACCTGTCTGAGTATGGGTTGTACAACTGCCATGATTTCGTATAGTGAGAACTGGCGAAGTTTTGTGTTCTCGATCCAGATCTGGTTGTACTGTTATAGAAGAATATACCAAAATATTGCCAGGTTTTGGAAAGCGTAAACATTTTTAAATGTCCAAACAATCAGTCGGTATTTGAGAGCAAATTCCTCTTGGCACTCGTAAACTTTGCTATACATATACATACATATAGATAGTACATATGTATACAGTGTCCTGAAGATCCGCACTGGCGATCGCTATTCTATGAAGACGAAAATTATGCCAGAAAGAGAACATATTGCAATTTGAATTTCAAATTTACTCAGTTTCAACAGCAGCAAATCAAACCAGAAGAATACTCATACATAAAATATATACTAAACTAAGTATATATGTATATGCATATATCTAACTGATTTCCCTGCACGTCTTGGTTGCAGAAAAATGTTGTAAAATTCATAGTTTATTGACTCCAACAACAAAGCAACGGGCTGCCTTCTGTGGTTACCCGGTGGTCGGTGCTCCGTTGGTTGGCGGTGTTTTTTGTTGTTTGTTTCTATGTATGTATGTACATATGTATGTGTGTATATGCGCGTATGTGTTGGTATTACATGGTAACTGAGCATGATCGGCAGCTTTGGCGCTAGAGGGGTTGCTGAGCTGCTCAAGTTGGCTTGGTCGTTCGTTGCCTTCTTGAAAACTGGGTCAATTTTTGTTGTTGCTGCTGACAGTTTTCAATTATTCTTGTTTTTCATTTCGTTTATGACTTCTTTGGCACAAAACACAAACACATGCACAGTTAACCATTTGTGTTGCTTCTTGGCTTAAATAACTTGTACAAGCTTATGAGATCGTGCCTCTATTCACTTATCATATGAGATATTTTTATATGCAAACATAAAGTATATATTACATATATATATTCACAATAACCATAATTTCGTATATGTGATCTGGTCTACGGAAAGGGGGCTTAGGTGTCAAAAAATCCAAAAAATCAATTTTCACTTTTTAGTTGATTCGAATGGAAGATCAGATTTTTAACAGCTGTTTCCCAGAAAACTAGTTTTCGCACGTTAGCTCCCTTTTCGTAGACCAGGTCACATATAGTAAAATGTCTAGGAAACAACAAGGTATTTTTTTTTATTATTTTATTTGACCAAATGTTCAAGTCTTTCCTTTATAAGTGGGGGTCGACAATGAAATAAGGGTTGCTTGGAAGGATCTAAGTTCATAAAATAACCACTCAGCCATCGATTTATCCGTCACAAGTGACCACATGATACATAGTATGTGGCGAGAATATACAGAAAGATCTACGGGATATAACTTTATATTGATATCTACATATACATATTCAATTTACTAAAGGATCTGATATAACAGGAAATTGGTAATATCGATATGTTACTTAAAAAGTTCAGTGGTACCAAATCTTTATAGACCAAATTGTAAAATATATTCTGACTGTAAACTTTAAAATGCGATCTAAACAATGTCTTCGAAGACTGCACCATAGCTTTAGACAAGCCATACCGATTTGCAAATAAAACTTGATACCAATCGTTTTATTTGTGTGACAGCTAACGGGGTTTTCAATAATATGCTACAAAAGTTTCAATGAAATTCTTAATTCCTGTGAAAGTACGTTTAATGTCATTATGTATGGAACTCGATGGACACGAGGGCAGAAGTCCAGACTCTGAACCCAATTTTCTACGTTTTTGGAGCATAAATCGACCGATTTTCACGTCCGATATTCGTACGAAGTTCATTAATCGTCGCTGGCTTGTTGGCATAGACCATAGACTTGACGTAACCCCTCAGGAAAAACTGTAACGGTGTCAAATCGCACGACCGAGGAAGCCAATTGACTGGGTCATTTCACAAAACTTGGTTTTCAATAACTCGATTGTATCATTCGCTGCGTGGCTTGTGGCACCGTCCTGTTGGAACCACATATTGTCAAAGTCCAACTCATCCAATTTGAGCCAAAAATATTCCGTTATAATCGAGCGGAAACGAATTCCATTCACAGTAACGTGCCGGTCTTGATCATCACGGAAGAAGTACGGCTCAATGACGTCGCTCAAAAACCGTACCAAACCGTAATTTTTTTGGAATGCAATGGGGACTCATGGAGTATGTGTGGATTGCTGCCTGACGAATAATGCATATTTTGCTTTTTTACGAAGCCATTTAGCTCATCGCTGATAATGATTTTTCGATGAAAATCCGGATTATTTTCATATTGTTTTGGTGATCAAGCAGCTTCAGTTCTTGCGTCAATTTGATCTTGCAAGGGTGTATTCCAAGATGTATTCGCAAAATTCGCCGCAACGGCGGCACAGAGATGCCCAAAGCTTGAGAACGACGCGTGAGGGACTGATTTGGATCTTCCAAAATTGATACTACGGTCACCTCTTTGTCTTACTGGAACGGGAACATTTTGTACTGTGCCGACCATAAATTGGCCGTAGCGCTCTTAAAGGCCACTGTCCCCGAATTTCGGTAGTAAATTTCAATAATTTTCACTAGTTCTTGGATCGTATGTCTTCCCATGATGAAGTGGCAAACCTTACTGAAGAGAAAGCGAGAAAAAATGTGGCATACTGTCGCGTTCTATTGAAAAATCTGTTAAATATCTGAAATATCAGTTCGATCTATTTAATTTCTTCGGAAATTGAATCATTGCCTTATACAATAATCTCTTCCAAATTTGGTGAAGATATCTCTTCAAATGAAGAAACTCTCCACACAAGCACTTTATTCTGATCGTTCAGTTTGTATGACAGCTATATGCTATAGTGATCCGATATCTACGACTCCGACAAATTAGCAGTTTCTTGAGGAGAAAAGCACGTGTGAAAACATTTCAGATCGATATCTCAAAAACTAAAAAATTTATACTAGTTGCTTGTTCGATTCACCATACTTCAAACTTTGGTACAGCAAAGACCGCTATACAAAGCTATACATACAAATATTTATAAACATTTATCTTTGTTGTATTTCCGAGTGTCAACATTTTTACACACAGAAAGTGCGGCTTGTGGCGTTTTACCGGACCGGTTAATTTAATGTTTGTCGCTTAACAGTTTGTGCGGCACAACTTGCTGGTTAACTGGCCGACAGGCGGGCAAGTCGTTAAGGAAAACTAAAAATTAGTGCGCTTTTATTAGTTCACATGTTGTTGACACATTGTTGATAGCGCTCGACAGTAATTCGTGTGTTTTTGTTATTGCAGCGGTGACTTCTTCCCGTTGATGGATGGATGGATGGCTGGCTGGATGGAAGACCAGTTTATAGGGTCAAGAGTTGATCTCTGCGCATTACGCGTTTTAGTTATGCGACAAGTTATACCTTATTACATTTTTTGGTAATTCTCTGCCACACAAACACACACACACACATTTAAATTTATATGTATAGTGCTTTAATGGCAATTCCTTTGAAAATAACAGTAGCGTACGGTGGTGGTCGTTGGTATATTAAGTGTGGCACATTTTTATTAAAAATAACGGCGCTGCGATTCTAGATTAACAAGATACCGCACCGGAGTGCATAAGCGGAAGTAACGGCGCATATCTTGCTGACTGGCTTTGATGCCACCGATTTAACGATTTCTCGTGCGGATAGCGGATGTGATAGTTCGCCCGAACTCTGCAAAAGTAGGCCGGTCATTTTAGTCAAAGATAATTACTTCTTCTAAGTATTACACACACACGAGTATATCGGGAAAGAGTGACTTATATTTAGTGGAATGCACTTTTGGACAGAAATTCATTAAAAAGCGGAAATATAAGACAACGGCGTTAAGATAATGCTATTGCTAAGATATACATATGTATGTCTATGAGACCACAAACCGATAGAAACTACCTCCATAAAATACGTCGCACCGATATCGTCGCCTGGATCTAGTGAAACGCAGACGAAGAAGCTTCAGACGTGTCTAAATACTGCGCTCAAAATGATTACAGCATGCCCTAGATGTCTTCGGGCAAGGAACATAATGAAAACCTCCCCAAGCAGTTTCTGCTGTAACGCTTTCACAGAAAGCGCAGCTGAAGCGGAACTGCCTTCTAAGAACATCAGAAGGCTTTTCCTTGAGTACGCCGACCAGTCTTCTGACGCCACAAATTTTAGACACGCACTGACTACCATTCATAGTGGAGTTATTAGAGAGTTAGAGTTGCCTCGAAAATTTAGAGTAACTCTTGGATCTGGATACTGATATACCAAATAATTATAATGTCTGCATTCTTTAATGGTGGGTTAAAATTCCGATCGATACATTATTTATAGTGCAGGAACAGTAATTTTTTTGCGAGGTAATCTCTTGGCGAACAATGTCAAAGCTTTTAGTGGTCTCACAGTCATTTCGAAACTTAAACTTTTAGGATAGTTCATTATTTCTCTCCCAAATTTTATTTAGTGACAATTTTTCCATGTATAGTATACTATAGATAGTAAGATCACTATTGACTTCTAAAGCTTGAAGGGAGTCTGGTTTATCGCTAAAGATCAATGAGTTCTAATAATTCCACAAGAATGAGTCTAATGGTTTTAAATCACAACTGAAGGCTATTCAATATAACCATTTCTTGAAATAATCGTATCTCCAAAATTTTCGCGCAATAATTCTGCCGTTGCACGTGCTGTGTTGCACGTAGCCACGTCTTGTTTGCACCAGATGTTGTCCAGATCAAGGTTGCGGCTATAAAAAGTTGCTTATGATCGATCTATACCGCTCTCCATAGACAGTAACGGTATCACCAGCTTCATTTCCAAAGAAATACGGTCCGAGAGAAATCCTCGGGAAATCTAGAACAAAAACAAAATCAAAATTGCAGGCAAATATATAGTATTCGAATGCAAGCCGAGAAAGGATCAAAATCCGCCAGGTTGTGGCTTGAGACTGTTGAGAAAGGCTTGGTATCGACAAATTGGGATTTTCAGCAACATTTGCTTGAACGGCAACAATATTTTCATATAACTTCGAATGGTTCTTTATTTTCATGGCACTTGAATATTATGAAAAGAAAATGAACTATCGAAATTTTCAACAATTGGAAGATTAGCGAGGACAGGTGAAGGATTAACAATTGAAGAATGATTGAAAAATTACTGATCATGACATACTTGTATAAAGATACACATAAGTTAAGTCCCACAGAAAAGTACTTGATAATCTTGAATTCCGAAGATCGAGCTCTGGAGAAAACAACAACAAAATTTTCACGCTGCTTACAAAAGCAATCAGCACCAGATTTTTATGTCGCTTCGTATAATTCCCAGAATCGACTCTTTTTCTGGATGTTGTACCATTTTTTCTTAGAAACTGAGTTCTAAGTAATATAGTAATTTCTCCATTTTTCGGAGTCAGGTTCCCAAACCGAAATAGATGTTGTGGTCGGCAGTGTATTGGACCAAATACAAATTTTTGAGAGATAGAGTCCTAAATAAAATAATAATTAGTTTGATTCGAAATAAAGTGTAATAATGGACAATTTGACATGGTCCCGTGGAGGGTCCATCTAATCAGAATATACAATTTTTAACTCAAAAAGTAAATTTAATGTGTTTTTTTATTAAAGCAATAAAGTTTATGAATAAAAATACAAAATTAAGAAAATAATAAGTTTAATTAAGTCTAGAAAAAAGTCAGGGACTTTCTTTTGGGTGAATGCCTTATTGGCAAAATCTTTTTGTAGTTTGATTTCGAGTTTATTGAGCAAATTGATTGCATCTGAACTATTCTCTTTTTGTTGAAAATATAGCTTCAGTTTCCTAGAATAATTCATAGCGTCTTCTACATATTTTTATTATAGTTTCGGGCTGTGCTAAATTTTCAACACCGGATTCTTCTTCAAGCAGCTCATGCAGAAAGTCTTGAATTAAGTCATTGTCTGAGTGCTCTTCTGTGGCTATAATATTCTCGTCAATCCTTGAATATTCATCAAACTTGCTTAAAACCACTATGTTATTAATTTCGATAATTTTGCTTAAAGGTTCATCGTCCTCCGGGTCGAAATCTAATCCATCAGGAATGTTTTTTACCAGACCAGCATGTCGAAAACAGTTTCTTATGGTTTCCTTAGAGACACTTTCCCATGCAACACTTAACATATTGACAGCATCTAAAAGACTCACAGCTTTTGTCGGGTTTGCTTCTTCAGGAAGGTCCACAATTTTCATCAGAAGCTGCTTTCTATAAGATTGTTTCAAGCTATTAATGACGCCTTGATCCATAGTCTGAAGAGCCGATGTAGTATTAGGCGGAAGAAAATGTAGTTAAATGTTGTGAAGATGAACTTGAGGATGAGCTGGGCAATTATCTACTAATAGCAAAATTTTAGTATTGGCTTTTATAAGTTCACAATCCCGTTTCTTTAAATAGTCAGTAAAGGTCTGAGAAGTCATCCAGGATTTGTTGTTAGCACAATAATCTACCGGCAACGTTTTAACGTTTTTAAAGCATCTGGGGTTGTTATATTTTCCTGAAAGCAGACATTGTTCAGAAACAGCGGATTATATTAAATTGTATTTTAATCTTACCAATAACCAATAATTTCCGTTTTACCGTGCCCGATGCATTAGCACAAATCATGGCAGTTATTCTTTCTTTAGACATTTTTCCACCACTGTATGTTTCACCTTTGATCTTATGTGTTTTGTCAGGCAGCATCTTGTAGAAAATTCCCGTTCGTCCGCGTTAAAAATGTTGCCCATGGAATAATTGTTACTTATTGTAGGCCAGGTTTGTAATAGCCAGTCATTTGTAGCACTTTGGTCCACAGAAGCCGATTCACCACAAATTTTGCCGAAGCAAATACTATGCCTCTTTTTAAATCTGTCTAGCCATCCTGAACTGCATTTAAAATTATCACTGACAGCTTCTCCGAATTCATTGGCTTTCATCATTAGCATTGGACCACTTACTGGAAAATTATTGGACCCGTTTCTGCTGAAACCATTTAAACAGTAATTCATCAACTTGAGGATGTGTCGCAAATCTTTTTTTTTTTTCTCTTGTCGTTGACTTTCCAATCATTTTTAATTTTTTCCCGATTAATCCATATGTTCGAAACAGAGTGTTTTTTTAGGTTTTTGTTCAAGCAAATGTCAGCTTGGGAAGTTCCTGSTTCAATTTCGCATATTATTGTATATTTTTCATGCAATGTAAATGCTCGCTTTTTATTTTTTTTCCGACATTTTTCTTAAAATTAACAACTCTCAATGAAAAGCCAACGAACGTCACTTTCAGCCCACCGCAGAAGTGGTTTGCCTTCTTTGACTTAGAATCAGAGATTGATTGTGTCTCTTGATCGAATTCGGGGAAGTACAAAATTTAGCTTATTGCCAACTGATTGCCAACTTTGTTGTGAAATTTTATTTTGAAAGCTTCGGTTATAATGGAGAAAATCCGATTTTATTGTCTATTATAACCGGTGTCCATTATAACCGAGTCTATTTTAACCGAGTTTTTTACATATGTTTGAACTGGGACTTGACAAAGAGGTACATAATAACAGAGTTTCCACCTTAAGCGAGTCCATTATAAATGGTTTACACTGTATTTGCCTTCAAATTTCCAATTCGAGCTTTTCGAAAACATCATTATTAATGACGGTTTATATGTTCCTTAAAAAGTAAAAATATGGATACTAACCATTTTCAACCAAACTTACTTAGTATTATATATCACAGCAACCATAAGAGACTTAGTCGGCTCTACGAAACGAATTAGACCAGGCTGGATGATTTTTAAAATGAAAAAAATCATAGTAAGTGGAAACCCATTGAAAACGAAAGATAAAATAATGATAATGAGTGGAAAAATAATTTACGTTAGCTGGCCTCAAGCGCACAAGTTCTCCGTATCTCCGAAGCTGTTACTCGAATCAACTTAAAAGTTTAGGGCAATATTTTAGAGGGTTTTTAGAATTTAATAAGGCAATGAAAAAAAAAATCGATTTTTTGAAACCCCTATGCTCATAAACACTAGTGTTTGTTGGAATTTTTACTTTCAATGAATTTTTTTCACTTTTTACTATTGTCAAAAGCTTCTGCACTGATCTAACTACAAAGGTCTTATTCGAAAAATACTGACCCAACTTTGAAACCGATGCGAAAAATAAAAGCCACATAACCTATTATTTAACACAACTCTTCCGTACTCTGCCCGCGCTTAAACAGCCCTCACTTGCATATAATACATTGTTACCGTTATTGTAAGCAGGAGTTCCTTGATATTTAATTACATTACCGTATAGTTAGCGCTAGTCGTTAGTCGCTTGTATTGTATATTTCACTTTTGAATTACTTAAGATTTGTCATGTCCCATTTTTGGTTTCTGCTTTGGACCACCTTCTAAACTGTTGTTAATTCCATAAAGCAGCTGTCAAATTTTTATAGCTTACACTCAAGCGGTATATGCATACGAGTATAATACTTGTTGCGCTGTAAAAAAGATATATATTTTTTTTTACTTGACACAATGATATTTTTCAATATGCAGCAAAGTACAAATTTGTATTAAGAATAACCGAAAGTCGTGTGAGAAAAAATGTATTTGCATATGAAATGTCGTAGCACAGGTTTATGATTACGTGTGTTCGTATGTGAAATCGAATTTGAGCTCAATAAATTGATTTTTTTGCTTAAAGATTAGCTTGGAAGTTCAGCAGGATGCTTTCTATACAATAGA
This sequence comes from Bactrocera latifrons, assembly GCF_001853355.1. Taxonomy (NCBI): domain Eukaryota; kingdom Metazoa; phylum Arthropoda; class Insecta; order Diptera; family Tephritidae; genus Bactrocera; species Bactrocera latifrons. Next base: position 1,268,880 of record NW_017537279.1, read on the forward strand.
ATTTGTGGTTAAGGATACTTTTGCAGTAATCTTGTAAAAATATATACCTCAAGGTAATAAAGCTTGAGTTATATGGACGGATGTAGTTGAAAGCAGCAATTTTCCTATCTTGTCGATTTTCAAAAACTAATGCTGGAAAGAATCACTTAACCTTTCGATTGTGTAGTTGTTGCTCGCACGCGGTATACGTTATAAAATCTCGAATACCTATAAAATGGGTGGTTGCCCAAAAATATATACATTTTCATAGCTGTAAGTACATGTAACCAGTTATGTGAAAATTTAGATTCCACATACATTCTGTGGCAAGTTTGGGCTGAGCTTCTGTGTATTTCTGTTTTTTTTTTTTTGTTTTTCGTAATTATGCACACTATTTTCCCGTGAGAAATAAATAAAGACATGCTTATATGCCGCTTGTGAATTAATCTGCGATACGCTTTGTTATTGTTTAATGGCATATTCATTATTTAAAAGTCATTATACAGTCTACATGCACAGATACAGTGAGAAGAACTTGGCAGTTTTTAGTATTTACTACTAAGTCTAAAACCGACTGCAGAATTAGCGGCTGAGATGATTTGTGATTTTCACTTAATAGTATAAAAAATGTAAACTCGAACCCGAAGCTCAAATACCCTTATAAAAAAAAAAAAAAAAAAATTCCATACAATAACTTGATTTTGATCCTTTTAGTTTGTCTGACAGCTATATGATTTAGTTGTCCCGATATGGTCGGTCCCGAGCGATATCTCAAAAACTGAGTGGCTATTTCGTCTCTATACAAACAGACGGAGTTATATGTAGCACGAGATAATATTAGGTTGTCAAAAATCTCCCTTCCGCTTTTTTGCTCTTATTCAATGCTTTATAAAAGTGTTACAGTGATCGAATTTTGTTAAAATAAGCGCAGTTTCGTTCCGTAATCTGTTACCATCTAGACGGAGACTTCATAATACCGCCTCGTAGAAGCCCACCTCCATATTTGCAAAGAACTCGGACAGTCACTTTTTACAAGCCTCTTTTGAGTTCAACTTTACACACACAAGGGCATTCGCCATGGACAAGAACAGGTGGTAATAACTTGGCGCTATGTCCGGGCTATATGGTGGTTGCGATAAAACGTCCGAGCTCTCGTAGCTGCTGAAAAGTCATCAACGAAGTGTGTGGTCTGGCGTTGTCCTGGTGAAATACCACACCCTTCCCTTTGGCCAATTCTGAACGCTTCTAATCGATCGCCAGCTTCCAGCGGTCCAGTTGTTCACAGTAGGTGTAGAACTAAGCGTCTGGCCATATGGGAGCAGCTCATAGAGGATGAGTGCCTTACAATCCCACCAAACACATAGCAAAACCTTCTTGGCTGTCAATTCCGGCTTGGGCGCTGTTTGTGATGATTCCCCGGCCTTCGACCACGACTATTTTCACTTGATATTGTCGTATGTGATCTATTTTTCGTTACAAGCTACCATCCGCTTCAAAAATGGCTCGAGTTCGTTCCATTTCAGTAGCATATCGGAGGCGTTGATTCGGTCCAGAAGGTTTTTTCGTCCGCAGTTCGAAATGATAGAGTACCATCCCCCAAAACAACATTAATCTCCCGAAACGTTTTCTAGCGGATTTACCTTTAACGATAATCATGCATAGCGTCGTTTTGTAGGTTATGTCAAGACCTTTCAAAGATTATAGTATTGCCAGATACAAGCTCGGTAGCGCATTATTTTGACATCCGAATATTATTGGGTTTTTCACTGTTTCTTTTTTTTGTTGCAATTTGAACACTTATTCTCGTATTGCGTAAAACAGACTGATTCAATACTCGTACAATTTTTGATCTTTGCTGACAAGAAACTGGTTCGAGCGGCTTGTGACATCCTGATTTGAGGTGAAGATTTTTCCCAACCCAAAAATATTGCAGAGACCGGTAAAAGACGGAAGCTGCAAAATCTGGAGAATATGGTGAGTGTGGAAGTACATCAACTGGTATGCTATCTCGATTATAATGTTGGAACACTACACCTTTTCTATTGATCAATTCTCTCCTTTCTGCTTGAGTTCATGACTCGAAACAAACGATCCTTTTGATATTTCCCCAAACAGACAACAAATCCTTTCTTTGTGGATTATAGGCTTTCGAAATGTTTGCTGGTTCATCCTTTTTCTAATTTTCATAAAGGTTCCCTTCCATCGAATATACAAGGGAGTAGAGTAGATCTAACTCCAAATGTTCAAAATCTATATCTATATCTGACAGTATTACCACTAACTGGAATACTGTCGAACTTTCATTGCATTTTATCCAATCCATTATTCGAGTGATGATATCTCTGCAATATATGCTCAAAGAGAGAAGCAAAAGAACGTCGCAACTAAATTTCCGGAGATACTGGTGAGTAACTATGAGTGTGTGACCTGACGTTGCCCTGATGGCATGCAATTCTTCTCCTATTGAAGAAAGCTGGTCACTTCTGGGCGATCATTTGCTACAGACTATTTATAATTCAGGTCAAAAATAAGAATTTGGCCGTAGAAAATCACATCATACTAGATGATTCTCTGCCAACTCCATTAAACACATAGCAAAACCTCACTAATCGTCGATCCTGATTAGGCCACCCTTTTCACTAGCTCACCAAATCAACAGTTGTCACTTCACATTGTCGCAAGTGAACCACTTTTCATCGCCGGCAACAATTTATATGGAAATGAATAATTTTTGTAAAAAAAAACTGTAAATCTTCTTGCTGGTGACCATCTTAGAAGTGTGCTCAAACTATACTTAGTCGTTAACTTCAAAGTGAGCACGATGAAAGTCGGAATATATTAACATATGCTACTTAAAATCGGTATTTTGCGGAGACTACGCTGTTGTTTCACTGATAGTATTTTGATAACATAGTGACGACTTGACTGACAAATCAAACAAAAGACCACAGCTTTTAGCTTTTGCCAAAAAAAAAAAAAAAAGTCTAACAAATCACGTAAAGACTTAATGCTGTGAATATGCATATACGAGTTACATACATACCATACATAGATGTGTATGTATATACTTCATACATACATACATACATATATACTCAGCGTAAGCGCACTGCATCATTCATGGCTTTTATGTTGACAGTTGGATATGAACACGCGCTTATCAAGCTTCTAAGCATCTAAGGCAATAACAACACTTCCAAAGAGGTCGCGCAGTAAGGGTTGCGGCTAGAATCAAAGCGGCGCTTAGACGATCACGAACTATCAGTTGCGCCAGATCATTTTCTGGCTCGATTTATTTTTTCGCCAAAAGTGGCTATTGCATTATAAATAGGTACGAGTATAAATAGTAAAAGAAAGAAAAAAAGGGATTAACTATACATCACGCCTAAAGTAGAAACCAAAAATATTAAATAATATGAAAATTGAATTTTTCAAACTTTTAAACTCAATAAAATTAAAAGAAAATACATCCTTCAAATATTGTCAAGCGATCTTAGATAAATGAATATTAACGGTTAAATTCAGCAATATGTGTATGTCCACACATCTACATACTTGTAATAAAATATTTTTGAAGCTATTAAGCGAGCCATATGCACAGTGGTGTATTCGTGATAACCGAGGGGTTATAACCAAACATTCTGAATAATAAAAAGCTTTTGAAGGATTGGGAAATACGCTCGGGAAGCTGATCTGAAGAGCTTTTTCCCAAGCAGAGTTAATAAAAAATTTGTTGTTCAGTTTAAGTTCCAATTTAAAAGCGCCGAGGAAATTAGCAAGTGTCCCGTACTAAGAAATTATTACTGACAAAGTTATTATAGTTAAGGAAGGTTTGTCTTGACTACCACACAATTGCCACAACAGTCGGTTCTACGTTGGCGCAATTGCCGCGAATTTTATTCGGCCAAGAGCTATTTTTATGCCAGTTTACCACTGCCAATGGTATCAAGCTACTTTGTTAGCACATTATTAAGGGTATTTGATTATAAAAGAATCACGGAAAACTACACAGCTCGCAGGAAAGAGAGCACTATTTCTATTACAGCGAATTTCGAATGAGTTCTCCATTGTCCTCCTGCTTTCTCGGCACTTTATCTTTGGATCCCACGTTAGCTTAGCAATCGTGGATCCAAGTTGTTGTCTCGTGCAACTACGAGCTCCTTCTGACCTGGTGTAGAACGCAGTTGATCCACTAAAGTATTTGTTGTTAACAAAGAACAACGCAATTGAAGGAACTCTTACCGGCATATCCAATAGACATATGAACATTCGGTAAGACTTTTCTTTTCATTGACCAATTTTTGCAAGATTGAGGTTGAAGAAACTCGGCAGTCATATTTTTGGTGAGCGAGGAATTGATATTAGCAATTTCTGACATAGGCCTTCATGATTTATAATTAGGTAACACAACGAACCAGCGTTCTCAGCTGTACAAGTTAGATAATTATTGGCTTTTGTCAAAGGATCGACTCTTTTATACCTAAGCTATTCTTAGTGGAGAACAAGTAATTTAGACTCCAAAGAAGTAGTGGAGTTTCTTTATGATGGAATGGAGATCTTACACTGCTTCTCCTGGCGGGTACTAGGTGGAATACTCGCTGACTCCATACATTCGGACGACATGACCTAGCCAGCATAGCCATTGTTTCTTAATTCGCTGAATGTCTCGAGGATGAAGCCATGTATAGAAGTTCACGCAAGTGAGAAAAGTTCTCTGAGCATCATTTACTTGAGCGTGGCCAAAAATGATTCTTTTACATATGACTCAAACAGCTCACGACATCCAGTCTTAGAGCAAGTAAGCCCCTGGTAGCCAAAATATCCCTTTCTCCTTCCTAAAGGTTGTAAGCTGGGTTTGGGACGCGCCAGGTAAATGAAAAGCACACATTTAATTTAAAAATAAAAAAGAAGTAATAAAATATTGTCAAAGTAATGTGAGCTCGAAAATGTGACACTGTAGATCAGTGCAAGTAATAACACATTGAAACGAGTAGGCAAACGCGCCAGACGTCAGTCAAGAATTATCATATTAGCAGCATTAAAAGGCACAACTATTGTAATGCTATGAAAAATTATTCAAACAATAGCTTCGTTAGCAGCCGGTTGCCAGAAGAACTGACGGCCCAGCAGCTGAAGAGCGCCTAAACACCAGGCTAGTTAGAAGCCGACCCAGTTCGTTGGTTGCGCGAGCTGCTAAGCGTTAACTGACAGTCGCTTTCGGTACATGCAAACGCGCGTCTAACTGTGGCTGCGGCAAAACGTGACTTAACAATTACGACAAATAATACTCACTATTATTATATAAAAGACAAGCGCTGCTGCCGAAGTGCCAGCGGCGGCAACAACGAAAGTAAGAAATCTGAGATGTAAGTAGGTCTAGAATCTCAACGGCTGGATGTCATTGCTTCCAGCTTGCACGCTGTGTATCTACAGTCGATCGCTGATTGTCGGTCGTGGAAGTAGGTAAGCGACCAAGTAAAGGGAGCAGACCGAACCGCGCGCCACTAGACAAGCAACAGACAGTTTGAGTGGCGCTGCCGCAATCAGAAGTCAACTGCTCTTTTTGCAACGACGAAATGCAGCGTGATCCAGTAGTGGCTGGTAGTTAGACTTAATAAGTAGGTATGCGGATTTGTAAATAACGCGCGCAAATCGTTAACGTTGCGACTGCGCTTTTCAACCAAAAAGGTATTGCGCTTTGGCTGGCGGAAGCAGACATTCCACAATTGTTGCAGCGGGAATTCTGCCTCGGCTTTGCTTTTGCCCTTTAACTGCTGCCATTGGGATTGACAAGAACGGCTTCTTGCGATTTCCACGCTCTGCAACTCAGCTTCGGGAATTAGCACTCAAGCAGTTATCCTCATGTAGCAACAATTGTTAAGCATATAAATCACAATCAGCTTTAAAAACTGAAACCGAAAGTATCGGTAATGGTATCGGGCAACCAAAGGCCGCATTCGCGCAATTGCGTAATTATTAAGGAAGAAAACGAGACTTAAAGAATTATTGTGACTGTCGAAAATTTAGGAATATGGTTTATAATATATTTTTTCTTATTGCTAGTGCCGTGCAGCGAAGGGCTGACGTAAATGGCACGAACCTCCGACTGTTTGTGATCGCGGTCTAAGGCAATTGTCTTTGATATTTTGCTACTTCTGCGGTTCAACTCCGGCTTTTGTGGTGCCTTATGGCGTTTAAGTAGTATTGCTTTTAGCGCATTATGTCTCTTCGGTATGCAGAGGGCAGTAATTTAAGCCAAGTTCTTTTTGTTATAAATATTTTAAAATTTTGCTTTGATAGTTGTTAACTGATCCGCAAGCTTTATTTTTACAAATTCATCTTCTGGCATTAGTTAAGCTACTTTCTGTGTATTTTCTATATCACTTGACCCAAATACCGAAATTCCAGTGCTCAGCTAATGTCTTTTTTCTTTCTAGTGGTCAACGGCTCGCTACCGTAAATACCTAATTTCAGTTTATTAAGAAATCTTTTTTAAAACGGATTAATTCCACGATATAATGGAAGATAGCAATGCATCATTGAACAGCTCTGTTATTTTGCAAGTTCGTTCGGCTTATTTAGTTAGAAAATCTACTTCTTTTTGTGCCGCTAAAAGCGTGGATTGATTTGAGCCGAGTAGACAAAACTTCGCTAGTTGCCTCTATCCTTGGCACGGTCACTCCAGTTGTACATCCCAAGTGAAGGCAGATCACAACACCCTTGGTTCTTCTATTGAATGCGTGGGCGCCCTCTCTTTCATTGTCCACCCATGGGTCTCTGATGAAATGAGCTTTTTGCTGGAGTATCATCTTCCAAGCGAACCACATGGCTCAAACAGCGCATTCGTTGAATTTTTATGCATGTCGCCGTAGAGCTCATACAGTTCGTGTTTCCCTCTTTTCCGATATTAATGGCTTATGCGGATGATTTCAAAGATCTTGCGGATAACAATGCTCTCGAATACCACAAGTGCTTTCTCATCTTGATTCCTCGTCGGCTAAGTTTCTGTGGCATATAATAGCACGATTATGATGAAAGACGAGATGAAAATTACGCTCTATAAGTAATTTTTGTTCGTCAATAGAGGGATTTGCTTCTTAATTGAATACCACTCCTGTTGGCAAGAGTTATTTTGCCCATGATCTGCAGGCTTAGATTGTTAGTGGAATTTATGCTGGTTCTGAGCTGACGAGAGGAATCTTTGTCTTTCAAATACTTTGTCTTGCCTTTTCCACGTTTGCTTCTTTCTCTAAGATGGAAAAGGCTGCGTTGATGGCCCCATTGTTTTTACCTACGATGTCAAGTTATCAATATCAAGTGATTATCAATAGAGAAGTCAGAGATCTGACTGGCATTGTTGGAATATCGAACGTTTCAGTGAAAACCATTTTCAAAGGTCATTTGGGTTTCAAAATCACTCACTTTTTTTGAAAACCAGCGTCACGTTAACGTCTGTGGAACAATAATTTTTGACTACCAATACTATTACTAGCGATGAGTTACGAATCAATGCTTATGACCCGAAAAGAGACGATCAATCGGCCGAATACTGTGGTAAAGTTGAGCCGAAGCCGATAAAAAACACGTCAAAGCAGTTCAAAAATCAAGGTTATGTTGACAGTTTTCTTCGATTATCGACGTGTGGCGTACTCCGAATCACTTTCGACCCCCCAAACTGTCAACAAAGAATTCTACATATTTGAGAATTATGCGTCCTTTGTGCGAAGCTGTTCGTAAAAAGAAGCCGGCATTATGAGACGACAACTCTTGGCTGGTTTTCGCACCATCCCATGGTTGGCACAAGTGTATTGGGGCCAAGGGGAATACTTTAAGGAGTCTTACTACTTTCTGTTAATACTAGTACCTCAGGAACGATTAAAGCAAATACCATCCAAAATTGATTTCTTGAAGTTATGGTATTTCTCATCTAAAAATGGTTGAAGTCAAAGTATAATATTTCAATTCTCCAGAAACCGTTTAAGTGGGCCTTAGGGCCTATGAGCGACATTTTACCGAAACCATTAATCAATATGTCAGTTATTCAGATTTCATTCAGAGGAAAATTTTTCCTGGTAATAAATTGCGCCAATGCCCAAAATCTATATAATCAGATTCATACTCCCCTTACATCCAATATACCTAATTTAAGGGTTTTCATACTTCCAGTTGACCCTCTACCGTATAAATCTGTTAATATGTAAGATGTCTTATAGAAAGATAGATATTCTTTCCAGATAAAATAGTGTGCTGATGTCAAAAGTTTATAAAATCTGATCAATACTTTCCCAAGCCACCATATAACTGATATAAGGTTTTTCATACTTCGGATGATTATGGATTGTACCGTATATATATGTATATATAGGTTATTATGTAAAAAATCCTAGTAAAATTAAGTGCGGGTATTTCTGAAACATAAATACACTATATTGAAGCCGTAAATAGATGATATCAGTTTACTAATTGCCACAGTCCCAATATACTATTTATAATACAATAATTTTCGTAATTCTTAAGGATTATGGTACAGAATAATTATAATAAATTGTGAATAAGCTTGTGTGCATATATTTCCCCAGCCATACTTTTTTTTTATATACTCATTATCCTAAATTTCGTTTCTCTTGGTTGGCAACACCTTTCGTTTGAACTCGCACAACTGCCACGTTACATTCTTAATTATGTAAGCTCATTACTAAAAGTGCTTGTCAGCCATAACCACTTGGCACCTGGAGCAAATCAATCAACTACGAGAGCTTTCCCAAGGAATAGCTTGGCTTGTCAATACCCACAGCACCTAAAGACCTGATGGCACATACTGACATACAAATGCATACTACTTATAGTTAGTATTTGCATTCAAGCGCTTACGTAATAGCGCCGAGAAAGAAGAAATAAAATAAAAAATAGTTATATAAATAGAAATACATAAAATGTGTGGTATGAACACTAGGCAATTGGAATGGCCAACACTTGTCCACAAGTGGAAGCCACACCTAGGCAGTGCAAAGCAAACAGCCAGGCCAGCTGGAAAACAGACGCAGACGCAGCCGCAGCCGCAGCCGACAAAAATATAAGATTAACCATGATTAAGTATAGAAGTAAATGGCATCTCTGCGGTACCGTTGTCTACGTTACAGTCGCGGTATGTTCGTGGTGTACCGTTGCGTTTTGAGCCTGCTCTGCTCGCATGAAGGCGAAACTTGTGCGAAAACTAAAAGCCACTCTCAGGCAATTACTTAAACTCTGGCGATTGGGTGGGATTCTGGCTGGTCCAGCTGGTGCGATAGCAGCGTATGTGGGCAGAAGCGAGAATTCATGCCGCAAATCGGTCAATGGGTCGCCGAGCAGGTTTACTCGTATTTATGCTTATGATTATGGGGATGTTGTTGTGGCGATAAACGTTTTGATGATTGAAAACAAAGTTTACTTAGGTATTCACTAGCTACACTCTAAAAGTAGTCGATAGCAAATCGTTAGAAGAAATGTTTATTGATTATTATTTTTATTACCAGCGACCATGTGTAGCCCGAACAAATGTTTGCGTATTTATGAAGTGTTAGACAATGTTGTTGTGTTGTTACAATTATCCTCAACAGTTATTTTGCGCTTTTTGCCGTTATTTTTGCTTGTATGACTGGCGTAAAATGTATGATTAAGCAGCGGAAATAAGAATTTGCAACCGAACGAGCGTTGCTATGATAGTCGGGTCTACGTAACCGGAACGCAGACGGATTTTTTATCCGGTCAAGGAATCAACTCAGTTGAATTCCGCCGCTACAACAACAACACCATAGTTCGTAACCGAAAACTCCCACAACAGCCGATTTTACGCTACCGGACCTGAATTCTATCCGATGAAAAGATGGCAGTTCGGTAATCTAACCGTGTTTGGATCGGTGTGAGGCAAGATAGTTAGAAGAGAGTTATCGTTTTTTCTTGTAAATGGGTCCTACTGAAACGTGAAATAGAGAATTTTGTAAAAATATAATCGATCGCTTGTTTCAGTTATATTCTTTGACTGTTGAATTTTATATTTATTCGGACATACTGAAAAAGTGTGGATTGAGTTCATTAGGACTGAACCTCTTTGTGAGACTAGTTCTTTCAGTGGACTTTTAAGAAACGTTACAGATAGAGAGGGAGGTAGTTTGTCGAAGAGTTCGCTAGTGTATATGTAATGTAAGGAATCCTGCTAAGAAAGTGACTACTTTCTGAAACTATTGAGATTGTTGAATGATGATAAAGGCGTAGAGACAGAGAGAGGTCAGACAATGTATTTGTGTCAAACGCAATAAGTTTATTGAACTGTAGTATGGTCAAAGAGAGAATAGAGATAGGCAGAGCCTTTTGATGTCAAAAAATCGATCTTTCAAATTCAGACCTTCAGGTAACGGAGTAAATTTTTATAGCACTTTTATAATTAATTTTGTAGAATCAACCCATTCTGAAGCTGATTGGGGAACTGCAAAATAATTGCGAGGTAATATGGACAGAGAGAGGTCAGAGAAAAACTAGATGTCAATTCTGTCGAGATTCGATAGTTTATATTCTGGTCTATGGCCAACAAAGTAAATGTTCCGAATCTTGACTTATTGAGTCTCTAATAATATATAATACATAAAGTTCAGAGGGAGACCAAAAAGAACCGTGCAAAATAATTGGATCATTAAAATTCAGATCTACGGCTAACATAAAATTTAATTCCAAGATTTTGGACGAATTATAAGAAGGTGGCAATACTGAAACTGGATGAGTCCTTACAAGATTTTTGGATTTAAATATAGACTAGACTCCCACGTCACTGCGGACAGTCATAACTACGAAGTCTTGGTTAATTTCATCCATCCTGGAACCAGTATTAACTGAAAAAGTAATGTCAGCCTTGAAATCCAACGCAGAATAACTCTTGCCAACAGTTGCTACCTCGGATTGAGTAGCCAAATGAAAAATACAGTTCTCTCTCGACGAACAAAGATCAAACTCTATAAGTCACTCATTATTCTCGTCCTGCTATATGGTGCAGAGGCATCGACGATGACAACATCTGAAGAGTCGACGTTGCAAGTTTTCGATTGAAAAGTTCTGTGAAAGACTTATGGTCCTTTGCGCATTAGATAGGACGAATATCGCATTCGATGGAACGATGAGCTGTATGAGATATACGACGACATACACATAGTTCAGCGAGATCAAGATCGACAAAGTTGGAATCTAGACACTTCTCGAAATAATATGACGGTTATCTATGGCGTATATAATATGGAGAATAATTATCTGCGTCATCGCGAATTTTCCCAAATTTGAGTCATATTTATTTCTTTCAGCTGGAAGTTCGTACCCATAAATAATATATACATTTCATTGACATAAACTCTAAAGCACTCATTTTGCGTTGAGTACAAAAAAATACAATCCTATAAGAATGAGCAAAAGTACTCTTATACTGAACAACTCAAAATGTGAAACGAAAACAACTAATGCCGAAAAAACAGTTTAGAGTTCGTTGAAGCGCTGCAAATGTGATTATGCAACGGTAAAGACGTCGACGCCGATGTTACTGCAGTCCACTGCCCATTGTTGATCGCGATATTCACTGGAGCTTTTTTACCAACAACTACAACACCATGCAACCTAACGTCACTGAACTTATTTGTTGTTGTTGCTGTATCACACATTTAAGCCATCAAGTTGACTGCGTAGCTGTCCGTCTGTATTTTGCCTACGTCTATGTTTGGTTCGCTGTTCGTTTAATATTATTATATCACTGCTTCAAAACTGGCGATTCGTCGACGTTTCACTAAGCGACTGGCGTGAGCGCCAACATTATGACTTTTGCATCTTCTTTTAGCCGCGTTTTTGTCAGTCGGCTTTTCTGTACTAAATTCACTAGGCGCCCGAGTACTTTGCTAATCTGACCGTCTGAATTATTTTTGACTCTCGATTGTGGGCATAAATAAACAAGCGGTGATTGTGTTTTAGAAACAATACATTTTCAACTGAGCAGAAACTGCTTGCAGCCCCGCGACGTTCGCATCGCGTTTTCGTCTAGTATTGCCTGGACAGTTCTCTGTTATCGTTTTATCGTTGGTTGGAATTGCCGGTCAGAGAGTTTTTACTATTTAGCCAACGCTATTGTTATGACTATGCGCTTTACATATGCGCTTTACTGTAGGGAATGGACTGAGACGTTCCGAATATAATAAGCACCACCCTTTAGGGGGTATTCTTGTCAAAATACCCAAGTCTCAAGCGCTTTTTGGCAATTGATACCAAAAAAGCAATTGACTTTGAACCGGGAATACTAAGTCTGTCATGAAGTTTTTAACCTTTAGAAGAAAATCCGTAGATCCTTTTAAGTATATTTATAAAAATTATCAGCGTGAAGAGCTGGCGCAATTTTGCCAATGTCAGTCAGTCTGTCTGTGAGAATCTACGCAAACTAGTCCCTAAGTTTTTGAATCGAACCGAACATTTGCACACAAGTTTTTTTCCCAAAGAAGCTTCTCATTTAACGGAAATGCCTATACAGGACACCTTTAAGTCAAGATTTAAGAATCAAGTCCTTGTATGGAAAACTTTTTAATTTGACAAGATATGTTGACGAAATTTGGCGCAGATTATTTGCAAAAACAATGCTACATTCTCCGAATATACTGTTGAGATCAGAATACTATAGCATCTGCCAAGTAAACTGACTCATCAAAATCAAGTCATTATATGAAAACTTTTTTGTTTGATAAGATATCTTGACAAAATTCAGTATCGACTGTTGAGAAAGACAGTGCTTTAATCTCCGAATATACTGGTCAGATCAGATCACTATAAGATATAGCTGTCATACAAACTCATCGATCCAATCGTGTCCCTGTGTGGAAAGCTTTTTATTAAACAAAATATCTTCACGAAATTTGTCATAGATTATTGTCCGAGGCAACAGTACATGCTCCAAACTTATTATTTAGATCGGACCCCTGTAGTATATAGCTGTCATACAAACTGACAGATCCAAATCGAGTATCTGCGGAGAAAAGTTTTGTGTTACAGATGTCTTCACGAAATTTGGCATAGATTATTATACCGGAGAGTGCTAAAATATCTGAAGAAACTTTCCAAATCGGACCACTATAGCATACAGCTGCCATACCAACTAACCGATCCAAATCGAGTCGCTGTGCGGAAAACGTTTTTATTTGACAAGATATCTTGAAAAAGCTGGCCATACTCCCCGCCTAAAATACTACTTTAAACATGTTCACTACTAAACCAAAGAGCAGCCGACAATAACTCAACTTTCCCGCGGGGTATTTTACACCAACGTTTGTGACAGTGGCAGTTGTTTGTAAGTATATTTGTGTATGTGTTTGGGAGCTCGTGTTTGTCCATTTAAATAATACTTTGACCCAAATTTTCTAAGCTTAACCACCTCAATAGAAACAACAACAAACAATTCCAGCAGCAAAGCTTATTGACGACAATAAGACGCCAACAAACGCAAAGAAAGAAGCAGAGGCCAATGTAAAGAAATACGCACAAAGCAAATCTGAAAAAAGTATTGAAAGTAAAATTAAACGAAGAAAATGAAATGAATGCTTCAACGAAAAGCGTATAAATCGGTAAGACAAAATGTGGGATGTCTTTGAAAGCGTCACTCAGTATTTGGTGTTGGGTTTTTTAAATATGCAGAAAGTCTACTTTTGAGATATAAATGTATGTTTTGAAAGATGCATGTTATTTCTCAAACAATTGCAGATATGTGGGGTTGAGGGTAGGGAGACTGACAATCTTATCCTATACTTGTATTGCCTTACGCCTCTTTAGGTCAAATTTGGAGTGTAATCAGAATATTAAGTTAATTAATATTACCACTTGGTATGAAAAGTCTTTAGCCTATCGCTTTGCAGCAAATTAGTGCGCCGAAGATATTTTTAGAGAGCTGTACATTGATTCCGAAAGCAGAGCAGTAATACTGGCCTTGAACTCGCTGAACGTACGCTCACGACTAGTCAGGGAGTCTCCAACCTCTTTATTAATAGCATCAAGCTACTTTCTTATCCCACTAGTTTGGGTGCCAGGCCACAACGGCATCGCTGGAAACTGTAAAGCTGATGAGCTTGCTAGGGAGAGTTGGCTTACCTCAATTTCCTCAGATAGGGAATAAGTCTTACTTTCTAGCGCTGGATCAATATACATACCTTCCGTCAGCTTAGCAAGCGCTGGGTAACAACCTTTCCGATCTAAAGTAGAATGCAACTTCATACTTTTAACAAGATTTATCTCGCCGTAATGAAATATGTACCGATTGTGGATTGACGATTACTAATTGCTTAAACTATATGGAAGAAAGCGAGTTGGAAGCATTTGGTCACTTTCTCTTCTACTCTCCAATTCTTCCAAGAAAGAAGTAAAACATTTTGTTAGACATACCTACAGCGACCCCCCCGAATTCGCTGGATTCTAAGGACCAGCGTACACATCTATTCAAGAGTGATTTTTCGTCGCATTGAACGCGAGGATCAGCCGTATGATTTAACCTAACGTAACCAATTGTCAAAAGTAGATGGAAACAATTTCTTATGAATTTTAAAAACTCGCTCTAAACCCTTAGCGATCGACTGTGATGGGTCGCTTTGGACGACCTGGAGCTGATCTAATAAAATATAGAAGTTCGTTAGGCCGTGCACGTATTTATTTACTGCTGCAGTTCTGTTTTAATGATAGCTTAGAACCATATTAAGGACTTGCCGAGTCTGTTAGAAGACCCTTCTGCTCCAAATCTGTTTTCAAAACCGTTAGTATTCGAACCTCGCAATACTCTCACAAGGAAAGGTTACCACAGATGAGTCAGCAAATTTTTGTATAGAGATCTAAACGAACGTGTGCCGAACTGGAACGATCGGGAAGCCTCACTAAATCTTCGACACTTCGGTATGTGAAGCTCGTCGACTGAGATAAACTCTTAACTACATGAGTATATGTATATGGGACTAACTGTTAGTTAAAAGTGTCCGTTGGATACATATTGCTCTATTCCCAAAAGATAATACGTTTTATGACTTAAAATTCGTTCTACTTTTTTTTTTTAATTTATTAGCAACTCTGCGCAGTTTTTTCTCCTTGCTGGCACAAATTCATATTTCTCTTAAGGAGGTTTTCGTTTATCACAATTCAGTTCAGTTGCGGTTTTGTAAAGTTGCAGCTTGGTTGATCACCATTAAAGCTTCAAATTTAGCAAATACAAAAGAAAAACTGCTAAGACTCTATACATTCCAGCTGAGCTGAGTGGCGGTAGTAGCAGCAATCTAACGGTATTTCTATAACCACCTATGCTTGACTGAATGATCATTTCTTGGCTTTTGCGTTTCTTTTAGCTATTTTCGTCCGCAAGCAATTTTCGTTTGTTTCGGCACTTCACGCGCCAATGAAAGCGAAAGGCAAAACCGTTTGCTTTGGCGGAATGCAGTCTAATTTTCCTCTCCGATCCAAAGCGACTGCGAATTCATATTCTTGGAACAGTGTAATGTGCTTGCGCTTATGTAACTAATTTTAGCATTTGTGCGTAAATATGAAATCAATGCTATTTTATATTCCTCCCTTGCATAAAGAGCGAATACAAAAAGTGTGGGCCAATAGTTACGAAGACAGATCTTCGAATGCAGTTAACTGAGAGCAACGTCTGCACTTCCTTTTCAGTCTTACTGTAAACTTTATACCCAAAAATCCTCACTTTGCTCCAAAAAATATTCCTATTATAGAAAACAGCTACCTGACCAGTGGAGCTCTGTATTTTGTTTGGTCCAATTCCACCCACTTACTATGCTAATCCTCCCAGAGATTCAAAGTACACCTGAACCAATTTTCAGCAAGATATCTCTGAGAAAGGCTGCAAAACACTGTACTACTATGAGCACAAAATAGTAGGAATTTGTTCATGATTTTAAAACTCTAAATTTATTTTTCAAAAGCTATATCGTCTCCGTCAAAGTAAACCCCCTTGGTTTAAATAAACCCCAAGGTATATTCCAATCCTCGAAACAGTTGTTATAGTCAATTTCCAAGATAGCCTTCAAAGAGCGCATCAATTCTCGTTTAATGTCTTCAATTGACTTAAAACGGTTATCACGTTTCTTAGGCCCAAATGATCTTTTAAAATGGTTTCCATGCCGATATTCCAACGATGCCAGCAAGATCTCTGACTGTTCATTGTCGATTCCCAAGCACCAATTCTTTTATTTTTATTACATGTTGAACATCATGTATTCCATGAACTTCATTATCTAAATCCCACATAATTTGTCGATCGCTCGAAAAAGACCCGTGCCGATTTGGCTGAGAGAATGTTAAAATATACAATGTCGGTGCTTCGAAACACTTCTATGAGATCGTGATAGGATTAATATTGAGTGAATAACAGTGATTCCCGCATGAAGTACTTCCAGCGAATAGTTACCTTTTTTTTTGTTTAGAAAAACTGAACATGTCGCAGCCATACCACTAGAACAACGCAGAGTAGTAAAGTCTGAGTGGTACACAAGCATTTGTTTTCAAATTAAGTCTTGTAAGTGCAAGATCTTCCAAGAAATCAGAAAAACTAACTGCCGCAGACGTATCACTCGTCAGCACGACAATGCGAGATGCGTCGACTGAAACAATTGCATTTTTGAACACTGAAAACAGCGATTTGATGAGTCATCCACCGTGTAATCTCGACCACTTTTCATGCCGGTACGTAAGAAATAAACTAACCGGTCAACGTTTCTCGACATCTGAAGGGGCGGTCGATGCGTTCAGAATGCCTGCTTTGGACGTATCTCAAGCAAAGTAGCAAGTAGCAAAAGATCTTCAATAATTGGTCAAAACTCATGCAAAAGTAGATGTTAATGGAGAATATTAAAAAAAAAAAAAAATAAAGCAATTTTCGACGCTTTAAATTTGCGTTTATTCTCTAATCACGAAATATAGAAAGCAAACCCTGCGAAGATATCTTGTGGTGAGTCAGTTTGTATGACAACTCGATGCTATAGTCGTTGAATATCGGCGCTTTCGATAAAACAGCAGCATCTTGGGCAGAAAAAAAATTTGGAAAATTTTAATCTGAAATGAAAATCTCAAAAACTAGTTCGTGTATATAAAGACAGATAGATAGACAGTCGGACATGGCTAAATCGACTCATGTCGTTACGATGTGCATATATGGTATGAAATTCCTCATTACCGGAGACAGACCGTCAAAGTTGGGAGATGTCCGGCTATAAGGACTATCCGCAATAGCGAATTTCACTGCATATATTTTATAGGATCTCTGTCGTTTCTTTCTGTGCGCTACAAACTAAGTGTTGAACTTAATTTCAAAATATAAAAATGAACAGGAAAAAACTCAACGCTCTTTAAATTTTCTGTTCAAGCGAGTAATAGTTAAAATTAAAATTTAAATAATTTCTAATTGGCGCTCCATAGCGCAGGCAACTTTCCATTATCAGGTGCGCCAATTTATGCATACAAAATTCGATAATCAATTAATCAAATAGCAATGCTTTTGAAATTATATAACAGTAATTAATAGACAAGCTATTAAATGGTAAAAAAAAAACAACAACAATAAGCGAGTTAATACAACAACGAAGACTTTCTAATTGTAAAGCAAATACATATTGCAGTATTACTTCTTCGCCTATTGGAGCAGAGGGCTCTGGGGCCAAGCTATATGTATGTATGCATGCAGGGCTAAATAAGAAAAAAACTTAATATTCCATTAACACCGTGTGACAACGTGAGTGTAATAGTCAATAAAATTTAAAATTTTCAACTGAACAAGTATATCATTATTTTTACATATATGTATATATGTATATATGTACATATGGTTTTATGAATATTAGGGTGGATCAAAAAAACGGATATATTTTTTTGTTTTACATGGAATTCTGAAAAATATGTTCTTAGACACTTCGATGTTTTGTTTGTTATAAGTTACAATTTTATATTAGGGTGGGTCAAAAAAAATTTTTCCCATTGCAATTTGAAGCTCAATCTTAAAGCGACTCTCTTAGAGTTGTTTAAAAACAAAAAAAATATATATACTTCTTTTTTTTTACCCACCCTAATATACATATCTATATATATGCTCTTGTATATAAAACCGAAATACCCGAAAAGTGCAAGTTTTTCTACCGCATAAAAGAAGTAGCATTTTTATGTTGTTGTTGCTGCTGTTACGTGTGGTCAGGTGCTGGAGTTATTGGTGTGTCTTGATTTATTGTTAATTCCGCGTACACACCAGCGTACGTCGCTGCGTCAGTGTGTATTAGTATGCGCAGCACAGTCACATACATCTATACATATATATACATAGCTGCACACGAAGTATTTTTAGCCATGCGCCCTTTATATGGGCCACATATAAATGCAAATCCGGAAGATATACAAAACAAAGCGCCCACGGATACATACATACAAACCATATATCCATACATACCATACATATATTTACACATCGAAATTCGATAGTTATAAATATGCAAGTACGAAAACAGAAATTTCTTGATTTGAAAACGAATTTTATTAGTCACGAAGGAGCGGGATCTACTCCTTAAAGTTGGAAACTTTTAAGGATGGCCTTCAGCTCTTTCAACGAATTTTGTTTTATCTCTTCGATCGAAAGAAAACGGGTTCCACGGGGCGGCAATTTCAGTTTGCCGAACAAGAAAAAATCACACGCAACCTAATCTGGTGCATACGGTGGTTAATCGATGGTATTCCATGCGTTTTTATAGTCTCGCAACAAAGTTGCTAAAGGGAGTATTATAGTTTTGTTCACATAACGGTTGTTTGTAAGTCCTAAAACTAAAAGAGTCAGATATAGGGTTGTATATACCAAAGTGATCAGCGTGACGAGTAGAGTTGAAATCCGGATGTCCGTCTGTCCGTCCGCCCGTGCAAGCTGTAACTTCAGTCAAAATTGAGATATCATGATGAAACTTGGTACACGCATTTCCTGGTCCCATAAGCAGGTTAAGTTCGAAGTCGTTTCCTTCAGGCATTTCCATATACAGTTCAAAAATGGATGGAATTATATTGAAAATCACTAAAAGTGCGTTAACCGACTAACAAAAAACGTCATAAACACTAAATTTTACGGAAGAAATTGCATCCAGGCTTTTTTTGAAAATTGAAAATGGGCGTGGCGTCGCCCACTTATGGACCAAAAACCATATCTCGCGAACTTCTCGACCTAACCTAATCGAATTAATTTTACAGCAAAATAAAAAATATGTAAATGACGGATAATGAAAGCTCGATTATCACTTTATCATGCGAGAGTATAAAATGTTCGGTGACACCCGAACTTAGCCGTTCCTTACTTGTTGGTTTTAAATTCTTTTCACAATTATGGGTCTATAAGGGTCATGAGTGTTCTTCCACAATTTTGTCGTTTTCGACGGTAGTTCTCACGCTAACGTCACAATATGGCCAAATAGAACTTCTCATTGACCGTCTGTCTCTCTGGACTAAATTCATGATGCACCAAACCACGAATATCTTGAGCGAATTTGGCATGGTTTTTTGGCTTCAGATCGATGATGGTTGGCTTGTTTGCATGTCAAACTCAGAAACTCTTAACTGATCGACAGTTATGATGTTATCCATGAATATGGGATCGTAATTCAGGATGGAGTCATGTGTAGAAGTTCACGCAAGTGAGGAAAGTTTTCTGATCGCCATTCACGTGGGAGTGGCCAGAAACGATTCTTTTACATATGACTCAAGCAGCTCACGACTTCCGGTCCTTGACCAAGTGTCCTCTGGGTAGCCTAAGAACATCCGTTTGAAGGTGAGCTAAAGTGAGAAGGCGAAACATTCCCTGCATAGGGTTGTGCGCTGGGTTTGGGACCCGCCACGTAAAAAAACCACCCCAATGAAAACGCAACAACAGCCTCGGATGAGAGACCCCACTTTTGATGACGACTATGGCAAACGAAATAAAGACTACGAATTGAGGGCATGCACCTGGAATGTCCGGTCCCTTAATTGGGAAGGTGCCGCTGCCCAGCTGGTTGATGTCCTCGTAAAAA